>NW_012107853.1:2070376-2096930 GCF_000951045.1 Mandrillus leucophaeus | reverse complement strand
TTTCTTTCTTTCTTTCTTTCTTTCTTTCTTTCTTTCTTTCTTTCTTTCTTTCTTTCTTTCTTTCTTCTTTCCCCTTCCTTCCTTCCTCCCCTCCTTCTTTCTCCTTCCTTCTTTCCTTCCTTCCTTCCTTCCTTCTTCCTTCCTCCCCATCACCGTCCTTTCCCTTTCCCCTTCCCCTTCCTCTGTTCTTCAAAAAATTAAAAAAAAAAAAAACCCACAAATATATTGAGGAAACAAGTTTTAGAAGAATAATCCTCCAATTGCAAAAGGGTATCTTGAAAATCAACAGCTACCATCATACTTGAAACATTAGAGACAATCCATTAAAAAAGACTCATATTGACTGTCTTCTTTGTCTAATGGGTTATTTATTACTTAACCCTATTCTTTTATAATCAGAAAATAAAATAAAGAGGAGAAGAACAGAGGTAAAGAAAGGAGAGGAAAACAGTAATATCAATAAAGCTGATAAAAGAATAAATTGTATTCAAGTTACTTGGTGTAAACAAATTACATCCAGAGTATAGAGAAAAATGGTAAAATCAATTGGGAAACCAATTGTGACGTAATTTGAGGATTGGGGTCATGCCAGAGGCTGCTTGAGATAGACAAATGCTGTCTAATTAATTATTTAATACAGAGAAAAGATATATTTCAGACTACAGACTAGGGTTATTGATAGTAATCCCTGGAAATAAAAAAAAATGATATGAGTGCTTAGCATAGGCGACAACTGAATTGAATTTGAGTTTTATAAGATTACTAAGAATTTTTAGATTGCTAAGAAATTAAGTTATACCAAATTCAAGTCATTAAAAAATACAGGATTAAAAAGGTAGCTAATACAATAATGCTTTAGATTTTAGTTCATTTTCACTTGCAACTAGAATTTTAGCAAAACTTATTTTGATATCCTTTTGGATATCAATATAAGAATATATAGTATATGAAATATAATGTTGATATCTTTTTTAATAATATGGCAAGTATGGGCTAGGGATTGTAGGGTTTGGGTTGGTTGAGCAACCATATCCAAACCAGGCTGTGCATGGTTGAAGCAACAGAAGAGTTTAAGTTTGGGAGCCAGATGGACCTACGTTACCTTACTAGTTATATTTGTGAACCTTGGACAAGATGCATCATTCGTGCCAAACCTGAGTTTTCTCATCTTTCAGTGTGGGTAGTTATGTTACATGGCGATAATGAAGATTAAAGTGAGCTCGTGGAAACTGCCTGAGACAGTGTCTGGTGTGAAGCAACACATGCCAGAAGAGCTTCTGCTGTCTTCGTGGCTATCTCAGGTGGTTTGAACAGAAGATTGTCGTGGCTTGTCAGAAGACTCTGCTGCTGTCTGTGTCATTCACCATTATTTGTAAAATCATAGAAAATGTTTCAAAAGTGGTTCTGATTCACATAAATCAAAGCAGGAGTAAATCAATTTCTGGATAAGAGAATTAAAACTCTAAAAGGTCTTGACAAGTTGGACAAATAGCACAGGATGAAGTTTAAATATATAAGTAAATTTTCTGTATTTTTAAAAAATGAGCTCCATTAAATGCAGAGTAGGGGAAATACAGCTTAACAACCATCCATCGGTGGACAAGAAAGAATATTTACATTTAGATGACTTTGACTGTGGGATAAAGCTGACAATGTGATGTGACTCCTAAAATGTGGGTTGTGCTAATAGCTGTAGACACAAAGTAGTGTTCTGTGCTTGTTAGACAAAATTTGGAGCTTTTTTTCTAAGTCTTAGGCATCAAGGAAAACAATTAGAGTTGGAGAATTAGAATAGTTAAGGCTGTAAAATAATGTTGAAGAAATTATAAAGTAAAGCAATATAGTTATCTTTAAGAATCTGAAATGTTCTCATGTGAAAAAGATAATAGAAGTTCTCTTCTCTCTTCAGGAGGTAGGACCATGTACAAGGAAAGGAAGCTCAAAAGAGGAAAAAGAATATTCATCTCAGTTAAGAGATTAGGGAAAGAATGAGAAGCAACTGACATTTCATTCGTTGAGCCTGTATTACATGCAATATATTATACAGTTTTGATACTCATTTTTACCTTACTTTCCAATAGCTAATGTTCTCCAAATACACTATTGTCATTCTTCTAGCAAAAGCCCAGAAAGTATTTAATAGGGAGTCCCATGGAAGATAAGATTTGATATCCTCTATGGCCTCTTCAAATACTAACAGTTTGTGATTTGCTAGCTAGCAGTAATATGCCAGGGAATGAGGCTGAGACAGAGGCTGGGATATCTCTCAAGGCTCCTTAACATAATATGGCTGTAATCATGAAGAACAAGAAGGAGTGAAACATTTTCTTTTTCTCTAGCAAATTAAAACTTTGCTCCCTATTATATTAAATATAAATAAAAATTTAATCTGCTGAGCTCTTGAAAAAGGATCGCATACATAGTGATCTGTATTTAACTGGAGTTCACATCAAATTCAATATTATTTTCACAGGTTAAGTTAGTACAGTTGGCTGTCTGAGGCTGGGCCTAAGCACAAAATATCCAACCAAGATTTGGAGCATTATTAATTAATTCAGATTATCTTCATCTGTGGTCTAAAATAGCTAGACATTGAGGTATTCTTGAGTTTACAGTCTGCTTTATCTATTTGTGACACAGAAAAAAAAAAAAAACACAACAAGAACATCATAATAGACAATTGCCACTTTGGCTCCTAGCAGAGCAGTATGATTATTTCCTAAGATGATCACCTTTTGTTTAACAAAATATCTTGATCAGCCTCAGCTCCTAAAGAAGATGATGAAATAAAATAAAATAAAAAAAAGTTAATTTATATTGCATGAAAGGTAACATTTATTCGCGAAAACGAGATGTAAGGAGAGGCGAAGTCATCTGAGAAAAAGAGACGGGTCTAAGCAACTTAAATTCAGGTATGTATGAGATTAAGTTCATAAAGAATTGATGGGCATTGAGAATTTTCTGGTGGCAGCTATAGCTGAGGCAAGTTTAGGAACATATATGTCTAATGCACTTAATTTTAAAATTATGTCTGTTTAGTGCTGCAGTGTAATAGCTATTGGCTATACTGAACTGCCTTGTGAGAATAGTTTCAGGAAATAAAGGGACAAGGGGCTGTGTTGGTGTATGAGTTATCACCGGGCAACAAGAAGAGGACAGTCATGAAAGAAGCAATGGAAGTTCAATGGGAAGAGTTAATTAAAAAATACAGATAACCATGAGAAGGTACATTTCAGATGTGTGCAAAAATCTCAGAGAGGATATTGGACTTCTTATTAAAGATGAGAGTAGTGGTTGAAGTTAATTTTGTGTAAGTCTCAAAGGACTGATTACCTCAGCTGACATGTCGATTGACTATATAATTGCCTCAATTCTCTTCTTTCACTCTGCTTTTGTAGAAACATCTTGAAAGTCAAGCTTGTGGAACAATTACAAACACGTTCTTGTTATTCACAAAGCTCAGGCTTTTTCTTGTTTTCACTGAAAGCCCAAATCCACTGTTTCATGTTGAAAGTAGAAGAGATAATACGCCTATTGGATGCAGTTTTCCTTCCAAATGAACTTACTGGATTTGATCCTTATATACCATGAGATTGTTTGGAACTAGTTTCGTAAATTGGAAACACTTTAATTTTTAATATGGTCCCATTAGTAAAAAGCTAGGGTGAGTCAAAACGCATTGCTATAAAAAGCCAAAGCAAGATTCATGCTACTACCCCAAAGATTTCCCTGAGGTTTTTAATCAGTAGTTAAATACAGTTTCTAAACCAAAACCAGGTAGAAATCCTACAGAAAAGTGGCCTCACAACTTCCCATGGCCCAGGCCGTCTGATTCCTCCTTGTCTCCCATCTGGCAAGCTCCAACTTCAGTAGCTAGACCATATATTGGTAAACTTCTTCCTGTATTTTCTTTATTGATCTAGTACAACGGCATAGAAACACGTTTCCAAATTAAAGAAAGATGGAATTGACACCCTAACAGCCTTAGAATAGTTTCTGCTTTACTAGATTCTGAACTATTTTTTCCCTCAAGTTATTTGAATGTGAGCCGAGGTGTGAACAAGGCAGGAGTGAGAATCAATAATTAAGCCTGTTCTCTTTATACCCACTCTGCTGGGAAATCCATTTATTTTTCCCAGCCTGATTATTATTTAGCATTTTTCCAATATCCTCAAGCCCAGTCTCCAAAGAAGTAAAATAAAACTGCAGTAAAATGAAACAAAAACACAGATAAGAACAATCCACTTTACTGTCTTGGAGTGGTCAAGTCCTGGGGGAGGAGTCTGGGGCAGCATAAATGGAGAGACACTTTGTTGTTTCCTTAGGATGTGAAATGTCTTACTGTATCCCATGGGGCCACTGTTGTGTGACTGCTGGAAAAAATTGCTGAAACAAGAGCCTCCATAGAGATGTCTATTCTAGTTTCTCCAGTCTACCTTGTACATCCATAATTTCCCCCAGAAAGGGTGAGTATTTTTACCTCTGGTTGACTAGAGAGAAGGTGATAGCAAATAAGAAATGTGGCCGAGCGCGGTGGCTCACGCCTATGGTACCGGCACTTTGGGAGTCCGAGGCGGGTGGATCACAAGGTCAGGAGATGGAGACCATCCTGGCTCACACGGTGAAACCCCGTCTCTGCTAAAAATACAAAAAATTAGCCGGGTGTGGTGGCGGGTGCCTGTGGTCCCAGCTACTTGGGAGGCTGAGGCAGGAGAATGGAGTGAACCTGGGAGGCAGAACTTGCAGTGAACTGAGATAGCACCACTGCACTCCAGCCTGGGCGAAAGAGCGAGACTCCGTCTCAAAAAAAAAAAAAAAGGAAAAGAAAGAAAGGCTTTGTCATAACAAAGTCTGCAAGCTGAACTTTGAGACTACGTCACAAAACCTTGCTGACAAACTTTCCAATGAATCGGTTATGGATGATGTAACAGTGTTCTTAAAAACAAAAGGCAAATCATGACCTCAGAAAGATGCGATGCTTTCTTACACCCCCATGACTGGGGAATGACATATACCTGGAGCTCAAATCTGGGTTTGCTGGTCTCAAGTTGGTTGCCTTAATGCAGTGTGGGGAAACTGGTCCCAGCTGAAGATAAACCCTGCTTTCAATGTTTCTCTTTTCATTATTTCTCCCTAGAAGATTGCAAATCATCAAAAAAAAAAAAAAAATGCCTCCCACAACGACTTCCTGGCCCCTGATCTTGTTCCACTACAACCACAGGTATTTAATGGGTCTGTACTGGTGGCCAAGCATGGATAGATATTTTGTTCCAAGAAGAAATGGGGCCATTCTTTATGTAATCCAGCTATCAGTTGAGGTCATGTTATCCTTTGAGATTGAGTAATGTCCTTGTAAAGCTTTTCACACTTGATGCTTAAATCCCCTAAAACCTCCTCGCCCTGTGTTTTTGCTTTCTTGTCTCTCATTATGTCTCTATCTACCTGAAATTTGGCTTCCAGCCTGTAAAAAGTAAGTTACCAGCATCCTGCATGGTTTAGTACTATATGGTTTACCTTAGCTCTCCAGTGAACTTTCCTGGCTCTTCTTACCACCCCAGCCATCGCTCAACCTATGTTGTTGTCTCCTTCTCCCGTTAAAACCCATGTGATTTAGGTGTTTGTTCAATCTTTCTTCTTCTTCTATCCATTTTTGGGATAATCTCTTTCATTTCCACTTCATTTATTGATTGATTTACTTATTTAACTGTAGCCTCTATGTGAGAGGACAGGAGCCCCTGCTTTCACATCAGGTTTGGGCTTATGACTGGCATTTCCACCTAATCCATGCCTAAAACTAAACCTGTTCCAATCAAACTCATCTTTTTCAGCATCTATTTCAATGCCACCTAGTGCAATTAGGGACATCACAAGTTGCCATTGCTCAGTCTTGATATCCTAAAATATCTTAGACCCTTCCTCCTCTTCTCGTCCACTCAAAGATAGGCTGGCACAAAACCTGGCAACACCTCTTTCACAATACTTTTCACACTTTCCCTTCCTAATGGCAATTCCCTAATTAAGGATGATTTGGTCTCAGCTGAACTATTTAGAGAACCTTCCAGTTGGTTCCTTAATTTTGAGTCCTCTGGTCTTTCTTATAATTTGTTCTTCACACTACCTCAAAGTTTGCCTGAAAAATATCTGAGCACACCACTTGCCCATTCCAAGCCTTTATTGTTTGCCAATCATACTCACAAGAAGGATTAGACTTCTCATCCTGTCATTCACACCAGACTGTCCCTGACAACCTTCATCCCATTCTTTCCCTGCAGCCAGGCCAAACTACTGACTCATTCCCAAACCTACTCTGCTTTCTTTGACTTCTGTGCTGTAGCTCACTGTTGCCTCTGCCTGAACTCTGCTCTTGCCTCTAATTGTTCGACTCAATCACTCCTTCCCAAAAAGGCTCTACATCTTTCCAATTAGAAATAATCTCTTCTTTTTATAAAAACCTATACATTTTGTTATTATGTCTGATATAGCATATACTAAAACCTGAATTATATTATTTTTTATTTCACAGAACACTTTAAAATTTATAAAATTTGAATCTGGCATTTAATGGACTGTATCTTTCTCACTTTTCTGTGACTCTCTTTGAAGGTCAGAGATTTTTGATTATTTGCAATTGTATCCCCTTAATTTTCTAACAGCCTATCTTTTATGAAGTAGGTAGCAGTAAATCATTGTGGGTTATTAGAAGTTTTAAGTTTTAACTCCTTTTTTTTTTTTACCCAGTCCAACATTTCTTTTGCATAGCTCAATGCTTCGATTATTGTTTGCAACTTCCAATTTTTTTCTTGTTTCTTATGCCCCAAAATATAAGACATATTTCATTTTTGTGAGTCAAATATGAATATAGGACTTTTGTGTATGATGAGCATTAGTATTAAAAACATTGACAATGGTTATAGACACTAGAGAAATTTTTTAAACAGATTGATTAGAAAAGTAACACTAATTCAGTCATTTAAATAGACTGCATACCATGCAAACCAATGGTAATGATTTATAACAGTGATGCATGTTAAATTAACTTTGTTATATATTTTACTTAATATAATTTTCTTGATAGCACTGCTAAAATATATATATATATATGTATTTAATTGTTTCAATTTTTACATGGTTGTCTATTCAGAATTTTAAAATAAATAGATGAATTTTTTCTTAGCACGACCTTCAGTATTGTTAGTTTTACCTGAGGTATAAATAAGAGATGTAATCATTAAAGAGATTGTAATGTCACTTAAAAAAATTAACAGGCTGTAAAATTAACCTGTTGTGAGAAGTTCTATGAATTTTAACATATGTATAGATTTAAGTAGCTGCCTCTACAATCAGGATACAAAATAGTTACATCAATTAAAAAACAAAATTCCTTGCACTATCCTTTTGTAATCTGCCTCCTGCCCTTCACAATCACTTACCTATTTTCAGTCCCCATAGTTTTGCCTTTTCCAAAGTATCATCTAAATGGAATCATACAGTATAGAATCTTTTGAGGCTAGATCTTTTCACTTAGATTCATTAAACTGTGTGTGTTGGTAGTCACTTCCTTTTTACTTCTGAGTATTATGCCATTATAAATGGATCTGTTTATTCAGCCATTGAAGGACATTTGGGTTGTTTCCAGTTTCTAGCAATTATGAATAAGCTACTATAAACAGTTACATACAAGTTGATTGTAAATGTGTAAACATAAGTTTTAATGTTGTTTTTAAGTTTTAAGGATTAAATATGCTGTATTTTTACCCTTAAAACATTAGTGTAATTGTCAGGTCATACAGTAATTTTATACTTATAAGAAACTGCCAAACTTTTCCAGAGTGGTTATATCATTTTGCATACCCACCAACATATGTGAGAGTTCTCATTGTTCTGCATCCTCACCAATGCTTGCTTTTTAAATTATTTATTCTAATAAATGTGTATTAGCATTGTATAATGGTTTTAATTTGTCTAATGATGTGGAGCATCCATTAATATTCTTCTTTTTGATTCACATATCTTATATGGTGAAGTGCCTGATTACATCTTTTGCCCAATTTTTAAAACTAGGTTTTGGAAAAAGTAGTACCTTGCTGTTTTGATTACTATAGCTTTGTAGTCTATTTTACACTAGATAGTGTGATGTCTCCAGCTTTGTCCTTTTTGCCTAATTGCTCTGGTTAGGACTTCCAGTATTTATGTTGAATGTAAGTAGCAAGAATACGCTTCCTTATCTTGTTCCTGATCTTAGAGAAAAAACTTTCAACTTTTCACCATACAGCACAATCTTAGTTGTTGATTCTTCATATATGGCCTTCATTGTGTTGAGGTACATTCCTTCTATACGTAATTTGTTGAGAGTTTTTATCATAAAAGGATGTTGAGTTTTGTCAAACACTTTTTCTGGATCTATTGAGATGATCATATGCTTTCTGTCCATTCTGTTAATGTGATGTATCACATATGTAGATTTGTGTATTTTAAACCATTCTTATATCTGTGGGATAAATTTCATTTAATCTTAGAGAATGATTGAGGTTTGCTCATATTTTGTTGAGGATTTTTGCATCTATGTTCAGGAATATTGGCATGTTCTTTTTTGGCTTTGGAGCAGGGTATTATTAGCCTTGTAAAATGAGTTTAGAAGTACTTCTTCTTTTTAATTTTCGGGAGAGTTTGAAAAAATTATATATTTTTTTCTTTAAATGCTTGGTAGGATTCAGCAATGAAGACCTCAAATCCTGGGCTTTTATTTGATTGGAGATTTTTTACTACTGATTCAATCACCTTACTTATTATTGGTTAGTACATTAAATGTAATGTACATTTTGAGAATTTAAAATAATAAAATTGGTTGTTATTCATATTCAGATATTTAAAATTTCTATTGTTCTTCCTCATTCTTAAAATGCCAAGTTTCTCTCTACAGTATTTCCCTTCTACTTGCATTTTCTTTAATAGCTCTTTCAGAAGTTGTCAATTGGTAAAGAATTCTCTTGGTTTTCTTTCATCCTAGAATTTCTTGACTTTGCCTTTATCTCTGAATAGGAATAGAATAACTGAATATAGAATTATGGGTTGGCAGTTCTTTGCTTTCAGCACTTAAAACACATTGTTCCGTTATTTTTTGGTCTCGATGATTATTCATGAAAAATCTGCAGTCATTTGAATTTAATGCAATCAGTTAAAGGTGTACCCTTATATGCAACATGTTGGTTTTTTCTGGTTGCTTTTCAGAGTTTTTACTTATATTTTGTTTCAGCACTTTGATTGCAACATATCCAGGCATGCATTTCTCTGAGCGTATCCCATTTGCAGTTTGCTGGCTTCTTTTTCTGCCAGTTTGTCTTTCAACAAATTTTTAAAAGTGTTTAGTCATTATTTCCTAAAATATCTTTTCTGTACCAAAATATTTCTTCTCATCTTCTGGAATTCTGATAACATATGTGTTAGCTCTTTATATTGTCTCACAGGTACCTAAGGCTTTGTTCCTTAAATACAAAATCACTCCTTTATTTTATTTATTTATTTTTTTTTTTTTGAGACAAGAGTCTCGCTCTGTCACCCAGGCCGGAGTGCAGTGGCGCAATAAAATCACTCCATTTTCTAACACTTGTACAGATTGGAAAATTTCTAATTGCTCTATTGTCAAGTTCACTTACTCTGTCATCTGTGGTTTCCATTCTGCTATTAAGTCAATCCACTGAATTTTATCTCAATTATTATATTTTTCAATTCTAAAATTTTCACTTGATTCTATTTTATAGTTTCTATTTCTTTCTGCTGAGACTTCCTATCATTTAGATTGTTTCAATAGTATTTATTTTTACTTTGTTATGGCTATAAAAACAACTTTAAAACTTTTATCAGATAATTTCAACAGCTGGTTCAAATTATCTGATAAAATGTGGTTGGTTTCAGCTATTGTCTTTTCCTTTAAGAATTGTTAAATTTTCTTGGTTTCCTTGTATGTTGTATGATTTTTGTATTGGATACTAGATGTTTGTAAAATTATGTTGTGTAAATCTGAGTCTTTTGCAAGTCTTATGGAGATTGTGTTTTTGGTTTTTATTTTTTATCCATTAACCAATCTGGTTAGGTTCAAATAAAAAATTCAGACTCACCTTCCATGGACTACAGCTCTAATGTAAGTTCATTTTCAAAGGATTTGTAGTGCTATTTGTATCTGTACAGCATTTGCACCTTCCAAGAGCAATCTGAAATCTGAGCAGTGGCATAGTTCAGGTTTCTTGAGAGCCTACTCAGGCACATTTAATGGCATATCCTTGCATGAGCACGTTGAGATGAATCCAAGATTTTCTCTTTTTCAAGCTCTGTACTCTCTGCTATCTCACTCGCATTCTTTGGCACCGAGGCATTTCAAAAATATGACACTTTAGTCTCTCTGTGCTTTGCTAATCACTTTCCCTAATTGGGTCAGCCTCCAGGGCCAAGTGGTGAGATGAGAGTGACAGGAAAAAAAGCAACATAAATTCCCTACACACTCTTTGGACCAAGTTTCTCTGATCAGAAAGAATGATCCTCTTCCCTAGAAGTTTTGAGGTCAAGTCCAACTACTATAGTACTATAGTGACTGCTGTGGAATAATTGCACTTTGGGAATGGAGACAGGGGTTGGAAAAAGGAAGAAAACAAGACCAGAGTGTATCCTACTTTCTCTGTTTGATAGATCAGAATAAGAGGTCTTTGATTAGAGCTATTTCTGTATACACATGATATACAACTCTGGGATTTATGCTACCTTTGAACCACAATGGGGAATATGGAAGGAAAAACAATCTAGGGAATTCATTGCCAAATCTATTGGACTAATGGACTTAAAGTTCTGGGGTTTTTTTTGGTGTAATGCATGTGCTGCCATTTACTTTTTAGAACCTTTAGATAACTGCTTTATGCATTCTATCCAGTAATTTTTGTTGCATTTAGTGGGAAAGATAGAATGGAGTATGCCTGCTCTACCTTAACTGGAACTGGAACTTGTCTATGGAGTAGCTTTGGAGATAATCATGACATGTGTGAACCCACTACTAGAGGGACTGTACATTTTTCAGAACTATATGCTATAGGACAACTGGTAAACCAATTTCTAAAACAAAACAAAACAAAACAATCCTGGTAAACAGATTGGGGAAAAAAGCAAACAAAATATTAAAAAGTAAATTTTCTGGAGTATTTATTGGAGACATCTTGGAAGAGACTGAACATTTATATATCCTCAGTAGGATTTGATGAAATGAAACAAGCAGAAGAAAAATATTCTGGATGATACATCCAGAGTATAGGTTATGCCTGTACTCTGAAAATATGCCTGTATTAGTCTGTTTTCATGCTACTGATAAAGACATACCCGAGACTGAGAAGAAAAAGAGGTTTAATTTTACCTACACTTCCCCATGGCTGGGGAGGCCTCAGAATCATGGTAGGAGACAAAATACACTTCTTACATAGTGGTGGCAAGAGAAAAATGAGGAAGAAACAAAATGAAAAGCCCTAATAAACCCATCAGATCTCATGAGACTTATTCATGAGAATAGCATGGGAAAGACCGGCCCCCATGATTCTGTTACCTCCCACTGGGTCCCTCCCACAACATGTGGAAATTCTGGGAGATACAATTCAAGTTGAGATTTGGGTAGGGACACAGCCAAACCATATCCATCCCTTTGATACCAAATGAAGTGGTAGGTTTTCCAAGACTCAATCTACCATTTCCTTTTAGCATGCCACCCCACAGTTTTCTGGGAAAGGTCTAATTATCTTCCAAGTTGGAAGTATCCTAGATGCTTGCAAAATAGGTAATATGAATAAACTATTAAAATATCAACTTGCAAAGAGTATGGAGAATTGAAATTTTTCTCACTTTAGTAGTTCAATGCAATTAACTAGAATCTCAAACCAAGCTTTCAAGATTCTTAAATTGACGATAGTGAGTCATGAGTGACCTTATTGTTGTAAATATTTATAAAAACTTCTAAATTATTCTTTGAAGTAATAAGCTGAAACTTATTGTTGTAAATGCTTACAAAAACTTCTAAATTATTCTCTGAAGTAATAAGCTGAAAACATAACAAGCCAAAAGGTTATGCCAAAGCACCCCAACTAGTTAATTATAATATCTGACTCATGTATCAAAGGAATGTGGGTCCTAGAATTTTCCACCCTCTTCCTTCTCTGCTTTGGAAAACATCCACTCATGCTTATACCCCAGTATGCCTTACCTTGTATTAAGTCATTGGAAAAGATTTCCTCCTTGTGAAAATGTAAAGACTGCTGGACTAGATTGGCAGGTGGAAAATTTGTTGTTAGAATGATACCCATGAAATATGTTTTCCTATTAGTTTCTTCCTAATCATCTCAAACCAAGCTTTTTCAAAGAGAAATAGTGGAAGTTAATGAAATTAGTCACAACTATTAGTATTTGTGAGGCAATACTGACTGTTACCAAGGACAGTGTAGAGATAGGGCCACAGCTATGATTGAGAAATATTGTGTTACTATTATCTCAACTCTCTAGCTATTTCTGCCATGCGGTATTCTCCATTTGGGAAATTCATGAGTTCTTGACTTTTTGAGGCATCATGTTTTGGCTAGATGACTCTGGAGAAGATATGAAAAAAATGCATTTTGTGGATTAAGAGTTGAACAAAATGAACCCTAACATCATGTTCAACCCTGCTATTCTGTTACTTAAATAGCTTTGTCAACTTAGCCACATGGGTTTGTTATATTTAAATTCTTGCAAGGATGTTCTATATATTAAGAATGAAGTTCATTTTATTCAGTCCAAAGGACAGAGCTGAATTAATAAAACTCTAGGAATTATAATTTTTGTAATTTTATATATAACTCAAGAGTACACTATTAATGAAATAGCTTCTCTTAAATGGTGTTAGTTCCCAATCATTCCCCTCAATATAACAATATGCCAGTCCACCATTGTGTTTGGAGTATTGATGTTTAGGCCTTCATTGTTTTCATAATTTTAGTTGTATTTGTTTATCCTCATCTCTGCCCCTTCCACTCTGTATTAGTCCGTTCTTACAATGCTATAAAGATGCTACTTGAGACTGGGTAATTTATAAAGGAAAGAGGTTTCATTGACTGACAGTTCCACAGGGTTGGGGAGGCCTCTGGAAACTTACAGTTATGGCAAAGAGTGAAGGGGAAGCAAGCTTGGACCTTCTCACATGGAGGCAGGAGAGAGAGAAGTGCAAGGAGCAAAGAGGTAAGAGTCCCTTATAACACCACCAGATCTTGTGAGAACTCTCACTGTCATGAGAACAGCATTGGGGAAACTGCCCCCCTGATCCCATCACCTCCCATCAAGTCCACCCCTCAACATGGGGATTATTAGAGATGAGATTTTGGTGGGAACACAGAACCAAACCATACCATTCCATTCCACCCCTGACTTCTCCCAAATCTCATGTCCTCACTTTTCAAAGCACAGTCAAGCCTTTTCAACACTCCACCAGTCTTAACTATTCCAGCATTAACCCAAAAGTCCAAGTCCAAAATCTCATCTGAGACAAGGCAAGTCCCTTCTGCCTATGAGCCAGTAAAGTAAAAAATCAAGTTAGTTCCTTCCAAGACACAATGGGGGTACAGGCATTGGGTAAATACACCCATTCCGAATGGGATAAATTGGCAATCTTACTGCCCACATCTTACTGTCTTCTGAGCCCTCCAAGTCTCTAGGAAGTTCCAAACTTTCCCACATTTTCCTATATTCTTCTGAGCCCTCCAAACTGTTCCAACCTTTGCCTGTTATCCAGTTCCAAAGTCGCATCTGCATTTTCAGGGAATATGTGGGCTATAGGCCCCATGCAAGTCCTAAATTCAGCAGGGCAGTCATTAAATCTTAAAGCTCAAAATGATCTCCTTTGACTGCATGTATCACATCCAGGTCATGCTGATGCAAGAGGTGGGTTCCTACAGTTCTGGGCAGCTCTGCCCTGTGGCTTTACAGGAAACAGACCCTCTCCTGACTGCTTTCACAGGCTGCTGTTGAGTGTTTGGGGCTTTTCCAGGCCCACGGTGCAAGCTGTTGGTGAATCTAACATTTTTTCTAGAGGATGGTGGCCTTCTCTTCACAGCTCCACTAGGCAGTGCCCCAGTGGGGACTCCGTGTGGGGGCTCCAACCCCACATTTCCCTCTACCCTGCCCTAGCAGAGGTTGTGCATGAGGGACCCGTCCCGGCAGCCCACCTCTTCCTGGACATCTAGGCATTTCCATATAAAATTTGAAATCTAGGTAGAGGTTCTGAAACCTCAATTCTTGGCTTCTGTGCACCTGCAGACTCAACACCATGTGGAAGCTTCCAAGGCTTGGGGCTTGCACCCTCTGAAGCCACTGCCTGAGCTTCATCTTGGCCCCTTTTAGCCATGGCTGGAGCAGCTGGAATGCAGGGCACCAAGTCTGTAGGCTGCACACAGCAGGGGGACCCTGGATCAGGCCTAGGAAACCATTTTTTCCTTCTAGGCCTCTGGACCTGTGATAGGAGGGGCTGCCATGAATGTCTCTGACATGCCTTGGAAACATTTTCCCCATTGTCTTGGTGGTTAATATTGGGTTCCTCATCACTTATGCAAATTTCTGCAGCCTGCTTGAATTTCTCCTCAGAAAATGGGTTGTTCTTTTCTATTGCGTTGTCAGGTTGCAAATGTTTAAAACTTTCAGGTTCTGCTTTCTCTTGACCTCTTTGCTGCTTAGAAATTTTTTTCCACTGGATACACCAAATCATGTCTCTCAAGTTCACATTTCCACGTATCTGTAGGGCTGGGGCAAAAAACTGCCAGTGTCTTTGCTAAAGCATAGCAAGATTCAGCTTTACTCAGGTTTTCAACAAATTCATTGTCTCCATCTGACACATTACCCTAGACTTTATTGCCCATAACACTATCAGAATTTTAGTCAAAGCCACTCAACGAGTCTCTAGGAAGTTCCAAAACTCCTCATATCTTCCTGTCTTCTGAGCCCTCCAAGTGTCAGGAAGTTCCAAATTTTCCCACATTTTCCTATATGCTTCTGAGCCCTCCAAACTGTTCCAACCTTTTCCTGCTACCCAGTTCCAAAGTCGCTTCCACATTTCGGGTATCTTTACAGCAACACCCCATTCTAATGGTGCAAATTTACTGTATTAGCCTATTTTCACTAATAAATACATACCTGAGACTGCAAAATTTTTAAAGGAAAGAGATTTAATGGACTCACAGTTCCAAATGGCTGGGGAAGCCTCACAATCATGGTGGAAGGCAAAGGAGAAGCCGAGGCACATCTTACATGCCAACAGGCAAAAGAAAGCGTGGACAGGGAAACTCTCCTTTATAAAACCATCAGATCTTGTGAGACATATTTACTATCACGAGAACAGCATGGGAGAAACCCACCCCCATGGTTTAGTTACTTCCCACTAGGTTCTCCCATGACATGTGGGAATTATGGGAGCTACAGTTCAAGATGAGATTTGGGTGAGGACACAGCCAAACCATATCAGAATACATAGATAGATGAAATTAGTAAAAAAAAAAAAAAAAAGAAAGAAAAGAAAAAAGAAAAAAAGATGATTATCACAAAAATCTTAATTTTCATTGCTATATAGCATTTCATTGTATAAACATAACACAATTTATTTTACCTTGATGGACATTTGAATTGTTTCCATTTGGATATTATTACAAATAGAACTGCTGTGAATTTTCCTGTACAAGACTTCATTTGCATAGGTAATAGGTTTTGTCTTTAGTAAACATCTTTATCCATTTGGGCTGCTGTAACAAAATACCATAAACTAGGTGGCTTATAAACAACAGAACTTCATTTATCACAGTTCTGAAGACTGAGAAGTCCAATTTCAAGGTGCCAGCAGATTCGGTGTCTGGAGAGGGTCCATGGTGGCGTGGTTCGTAGATGTCTGTTTTCCTGCTGTAACTTCACGTGGTGGCATGGGTGAAGAGGTTCTCTAGGGTTTCTTTTATAAGGGAATGCCCTTATAAAATCCCTTTCATGAGGACTCTGCCCTCATGAGCTAATCACCTCCCAAAGGTTGCACCTCCAAATGCCATCAGGGATTGGGGTGGACATATGACTTTTGAGGGAACACATCTTCAGTCTACAGTGGCAAATAATGCCAAATTTGTATTAAAAGCAATCATGCCAATTTGTATTCCCACTGAGGAAGATGAAAATTCTAGTTGCTCTATATCTTTGCCAATGTTAGATATTGATAATATGCTTTGTTTTGTTTTATTATAATAATTTTACTCTATATGTGGGGTGTTTTGGTAATACCTCATTGTTTTAATTTACATTGTTTTAATTTTTAGTGAGATGTCAGACCTTTATACATTTTTGTTGGACATTTTGCTAATTTATTTTTTGAAGTATTTAGGTTCTTCATCATTTTCCATTTGGATATTGTTTTTCTTTTTGATATATATGAATTTTTACTTATAGAATATGAGTCAGTATGAATATTGTCTTTTCCTTTATGGCTTGACTTTTCATTCATTTAATGATGTTTTCTGAAGAACAGAACTTCTTAATTCTAATTAGCATATAATGATAATAAGATAATTATAATTTGTCAACTTTTTATTTATGACTAGTGCTTTTGTGTATTGAGAAAATTTTCTAGATCCTAAGTTTCATATTGTACTATAGAAGTCACAGGTTTACAATTCACTTGAAATTTATTTGTGCAAATAAAGTGATGTTAGAGTCAATTTTCATTTTTTTCATGTAGATATCTGATTGAATAACCCACTTCCTAAAGAGTCAGTTCTTTTCTAATGGTCTGCAGTACTAGCATTATCATAAATCAGGTGTGGGTCTGAAATCAGATGCTCCATTATGTTCGATTTACCTATTAACCTATACATGTGCCAATATTACACTCTTTTAAAACAACTGCAGTCTTAATATCTGATAGAGTAGGTCTTGCCATATTATTCTTCTTAAGATTACCTTAGCCATTGTTTTGCATTTCCAAGTGAATTTTAGAATTGGTTTAAAAAATTTCTACAAAATAACCTCTGGGTATTTTTATTAGAATTGTATTTGATGCATAAATCCATTTGGTAGACTTGATGTCCTTATAATATTGGATCTACCAAATCTTGAACATAGTGCATGCCTATACATATTTAAGTATTCCTTAATTTCTTTCAATAATATTTTATATTTTTCTATGAAGGGATATTGAGTATATTTTGTTAAAGTCACATGCCACATAAGGTTTAGGTCAATGACTGACCACATATACAACAGCGGTCTCTTAAGATTATAATCTGTATTTTTACTGTACATTTTCTATGTTTGATGCACAAATATTTATCACTGTGTTACAGTTGCCTACAGTATTTAGTATTGTAACATGCTGTACAGGTTTGCAGCATTGGAAGAGCAATAGCCACTACCATACAGCCTAGGTGTGTAGCAGGCTATACCATCTCGGTCTGTGTAAGTATACTCTGTGATGTTTGCACAGTGACAAAATCACCTGATGCATTTCTCAGAACATAACCTCATCATCAAACAACCACATGACTACATATGTATTCTTGTGTTTTCCAGTGCTATGGCATTATATTATCCAAAATAGGTACCTCAAAATTAATAGACCAATAATATTCAAAATAAACGAATAGAAAAAAAAGACAGCAAATAAATATGACCCCAAAAAAGGCTTGAAGACCAATTTGAATATGTGAAAACAAGAATTTAAGGTAATTTTCATTAAAAAAACAAGAATGACATTACATACTGGTAAAATTCACTATGTGAAGGTAAGGAATATTAATCATAAATACATATGGACCTTCCCATACAATCCCTAAATATATTAAAACATAGCTACCAGAACCAAAATGGGAAAAAACGGAATCAAAAATTTTAGATGGAGTCTGAACATACCCTGTTCAGAAACTGATGGAACAAATGGGAAAAACATAAGTAGTGAATTAAGCACATAAACAAATGTATAAATTTCAAGCTACTATACGTAGAATTCTATACCTAACAGATGGAAAGGATACTTTCTTTTCCCCCAAAGTACATATGCAATATTTATAAAAATAAACCATGGATTAGACCTTATGAACAGTATAAGGAATTCCAAATGTCCAGTGCATACAGAATATCTTCTGCAATGATAATGCAATAAAATTAAAATGTAGTAACAAAAGGAGGATCGTAAAAAATCCATGAGTTTATACTTCAACTTCTGAGTGAATTGTAGTAACAAAGACTGAATTTACTCTTTCACCTGAAGTAATTAAAGAAATGAGCAAGGTATTTTTAAAAAAATGTTCTCAAAACAGTGAACACCTCAAATCAGGTGACAAAGAGCAGTGATCTCTTAGAGATGGAAAACAATTGAGAGTGTTATGGTTGTCCCAGCTTCCAACCTGGACCAAGTTTCCAGGAGGTATCACCAAATGTGGTCCAGGAGTCTCCTTGGGTTGAGGAGATGAATGCAGGATTCCAAAGACGCCAAGGAAGTTAGGGAAATAGTGATAAAAATGTTCCAAATTTGATATAAACTATAAACCCACAGATCCAGGAAGCTCACGAATCCCCAAGCACAAGAAACATAAAAGAAGCTACAGCAAAGTGCATAAAAATCAATTTGCTTAAAATCAGTGATAAAGAGAAAATCTTACAAGTAGCCAGAGGAAGAAAAGACACATTATGTATAGATGAACAAACAAAAAGATAGCATATTTCTCATGGGAAACAATGTAAGCCAGACAGTGGAACATCTTTAAAGTACTAAAAATAAAAACAAAAGAAAACAGAAACCAAAAACCCCTGTTAATTCAGAATTCTTTACTGTATGGCATTATCTTTCCATAATTAAGGTAAGATAAAGGCATTTTCAGATGTATAAAAGCTGAAAGAACTCATCACCAGCAGACCTACGTTATAAGAAATGATAAAGGGAGACAAAAATGACACTGAGTAGTAATATGGAACCATAAAAAATGTAAAAATGGTAATTCTGTAGTTAAATATAAAGAAGCCTTTCTTGTTTAAGTCTCTTTAAAATATAATTGAATGTTTAAAGAAAGTAAACATGTATTGTGAGCTTTCTCACATATGGAGAAGAAAAATACATGACAACAAAAGCATAAAAGTAGGGGCTAGAAACAGGAGCACACATTGTAAGTTGTAAGTTCCTGATACTGGATATGAAGTATGTTGCTTGAAGGTAGAATCTGGTAAGTTAAAAATGTGTATCAGAAACCCTAAATATAAGAGAAAGAGCTGTAGCTGGTAAACAAACCAAAGGGGAATCATAAAAATATATTTAATTAGTACAAAACAATGCAGAAAAGGAGGATAAAAGAAAACTAAAAAAATTAGAAAAATAGAAAATAAACAGCAAGATGGTAGGTTTAAACTCAACCATCTATACCACATTAAGTGTAAATAGTTGAAATGCCCCAATGAAAAGGCAGAGAGTGTCAGGTTGGATAAGAAAGCAATGTCTAACTACAGTTGACCCCTGAACATCATGGCTTTGACCTTCAAGGATTGACTTATACAAAGATTTGCCTTTGCCTCTGCCGCCCCTGAAAAGCAAGACAAACCCCTCCTCCTCCTCCTCCTCCTTCTCAGCCTGCTCAACATGAAGACAAGGATGAAGATCTCTATGCTGATAAACTTTCACTTAACAGTAAATATTTTTTGCCTTACGGTTTTCCTAATAACATTTTCTTTTCTCTATCTTGCTTTATTGTAAAAATATAGTATATCATACATACAACACACAAAATATGTGCTAATCAGCTTTTTATGTTGTCAGTAAAGTTTTGATCAACAGTCGGCTGTTAGTAGGTAAGTTTTAGGGGAGTCAAAAGTTATACACAAATTTTTTACAGCGCAGAGATTGGCACCCTTAATACCCACGTTGTTCAAGGGTCAGTTGTACTTGCTGTCCAGAAATCCACTTTAAATGTAAAGACACAGTAAGTTAAAAGTGAAAGCATGGGAAAGGTAGCCACATTAACGCTAATCAAAAGAAAGCTGGAGTGGCTATTTTAATATCTAATAAAGTAGATTTTTATGACAAAATTATTACCTTAGATGAAGGAGATCATTGCATAATGATAAAGGGTAGATTTCTCAGAGAACATAATCCTATTTTTTTTTTTTTTGCCAAGTAACTGTTATAAAATACATGAAGCAAAACTAATGAGAAATGGTAAAAAAAAATAACAGTTTTACTTAGATATTTCAACATCCCCTCTCAATAACTGATAGAACAAGCAAGCAATAAAGAAGAAAGAAAGACTGTCTATAGACAACTTAAAAACCACTATCAACCAATTTGACTTAAGTGACAGTCATACAATAATTCTCCCCCAAAAAGAATACCCAGATTTTTCCTTAGACATAGAATATTAACCACTATAGACCATATTCTAGCCTGATTGTCAACAAACTATGCCCCACAGGCCAAATCTGGCTCTCTTTTCTTTGTAAATGAAGTTTTATGAGAATACCACCATGCGTATTGGTTATGTATTGTCTACAGCCACCATGGCAGACTTGAATATTTGTGACAGAGGTCGTACAATGAATTATGTGGTGTCTAACCCTTTACAGAGAAAATTTCTTGACCTCTGCTTTAGGCCAGAGAACAAGTCTCAACATCAAAAGCACAATCCATAAGAGTAAACTGATAAATGGGACTTCATCAAAATTAAAAACTTAGGCTCTTTACATGACACTATTAGGATAATGAGAAGATAAGCCATAGACTGGGAGAAAGTCCTGGCAAACAACGTGTTTGATAAAGGACTTATAGCCATGAGTTGTGAAAGGCACTCAAACTCAATAATAAAAACAGTCAACCGTAAAATGGATAAAGGATGTATGAATGACAAGAACATGAAAAAATGATGAACATCACCATTTATTAGGGAAATGCAAAATAAAAGCATTAGCATATCATTACAATCTCTTAGAATAACTAAAATTAAAGACTGACCACATCAAATATTGGCAAGGGTGTGTAATAACTGGAATACTCATAGATTGCTGACAGAAATAAAAGACAGTACAAAGACTTTGAAAAAGAATTTGGCAGTTTCTTTAAAAAGGTAAACATACAGCCACCATTCAACCCATTTCATACAGTTTGGATCTGTGTCCCGACCCAAATTTTGTGTCGAATTGTAATCCCCAGAGTTGGAAGTGAGGCCTGGTGGGAAGGTGATTGGATCATGGGAGTGGTTTCACATGAATGGTCTAGCACCATTGCCTTGGTGCTGTTCTCATGATAGTGAGTGAGTTCTCACTCAATCTGGTTGTTTTAAAGCATGTGGCACCTCTCTTCTCTCTCTCTTCCCCCTGTTCTGGCCACCTAAGACATACCTGTTTCTCCTTCACCCCCGACTATCCTTGTAAGTTTTCTAAGGCCTCTCCAGAAACCAAACCGATTTCAGCATCATGCTTCCTAGACAGCCTGCAGAACTGTGAGGCAAGTAAACCTCTTTTCTGTATAAATCACCCAGTCTCAGGTATTTCTTTATAGCAATGCAAGAAAGAAATAATATGCCAGTCTTTAATGCTGTTGATATATGCAACAAAAATAAAAAAGAATATCTAAGTAAAGATGGGTATGCAAATATCCACAGAAGCTGTATTTATAGTTTCCCCAAACTGAAAGCAACTGAAATATGTATCAATAGGTGAATAGATACATTCATTGTGCTATATCCATGCACTGGAATATTACTCAGCAATAAGAATGAATGACTGATACATGCAATTGCATGGATAAATCTCAAAATAATTATGCCTAAAGAACACCATCAAAACAAGATTACACACTGTGTGATTCCACATATGTAAAATTTTAGGACACATAAACTAACATATGGTGACTAACACAGACCATTGGTTGTGTAGAGTCGGTGGAAGTGTGGAAAGGGAGAAAGGAATTACAAAGGACACAAGAAAATGTTTGGAATTGATAGATACGCTTATCATCTTCTTTGAAAGAAAAAATACGGAGTTTAACAATGAAGTCATTACACATCAGCCCCTGCCAAACTGAGCACCAAAGTCGCCCTAAATATACATGGTGGTTGTTTGCGTATATGCCTCTGTATAATGCTAGTTCTTTTACCTGGAATGATGACTGTCGGTACCCCAATCATTGCACATGAAAAAGTACCGTATTTTTACAAAATTGACACTGAATACTGAATCTGTTATTTTTAGCTTATTTAAAACTCCATAATTATTATTTTTTCTTTTTTAGCACATCAAATGCGATTTTTACTTCATTGTTAATATTATGATCCACTTTTAAACTGTAAGGTGTTTGAGGGCTTACAAGACTATGTTTTTTAAGGTTTTGTATCCTCACAATCTCTAGCACAACAAGAGTGTCCATTAATATTTACTGAACAAATGGAGGAATTAATGTACAACTGAAAACTTCAAGGTGGATACTATGTGAGTGCCTGGTCTAACTGTTATGCAATGTCATAATTTCAATGGGAAATCTAATTAAATACCCTTTAATACTTTTTACCATCTCTAAAATACTAAATGTATATGAGAATTTTGAATTTCTTCTTTTATAATACTATTCATTTTAATGAAAATTATCTCTAAAGTCAATTTCTATTATTAACATTCTATTATCTTGTTATTCTATTGACAATTAAAACATATTCCTCTAGTGAGTTCCCCATTGGTCCTTATACAGAGTATCCCAAGAAACACTTAGGGGAGGAGGAGTATTCATGAAAATAAAGTGATACATGGAATAGTTTTTTTTTATAAAAAGCATTTAAAATATATATGTATAAAAATATTTAAAACGTTTATATTCTTGTTTGTTTTACTGTGCAATAGTCTGCCTTTTAAGCAATGAGGTGCTATCAGGAAGAATGTCAAGATGTTGCATGATTGATCACCTGATGCATGAGTAAATGACATTCAGTTTGTGCATTGATGCATAGGCAGCATTTACAAACTAACTATCATTTTGATGTATGTGGTCTATTCTGTCTTTGCTGGTCTATCTTATATATCTTGTCTTTTTTTTTTTAACACATATTGTGACATTTTATTATCTTGTTTATTCTTGTTTTTAATAAAATGTTTTCTCTCTCTAATTTGGATTTTTTCTATTACAAAATAAAAAATACACATAAATCAAATTGTTATGACTACTCACTGTAATTAAGTAATATGTGATGCTGTTTCTTGCTGTCTACTTTCATTCATTTGCACATTATATCTTATGATCTTTTGTTGCTGTTACATCAATACATTTTAATTTTTAATCAATTCAATGTTCAAAAATTTGGGAAATGCTGACTTAGTCAAATAACTATTTGTGTGACTATTTGATTAATGTTTCCATCTCTCTCAAGAAAATAAGTTTCTAAACAGGCTGATGCCTATTTTTTCTAACTGTTATCTATCTAGTACTTAGCTCAGTTTCTCACACAAGAAAGCATGGAAATAAAACTGTGTATTGGTAGTCACACAATCAGGTAAGTTAGCAAGGATTCCCACTATGCATGAAGCCTCATGAGGGATTAGGAAACAAGTCCTCCTTCTTTTACTGGCATGTTACTACCACTAGGCCTGGGCTGTTCCAGTTTCAGCCATTTGTCTGTCTATTCTATATGGAATTACCTGTTTCCACTAATTGAATATGTTATCTCTTTTTCTGCCTTGGTCTTTTATGGCAAACCTTTCCTTCCTGGAAAGGAAATGTTTGATTTACCTGGTTGCGTAAAACCTACTTCTAGTGACTTGTGGAATTTAAGCTCACTATTAATGTAGCCTGTTCCTGTATTTTTAAATGTCATATTATCTTTCTAGAATATTTAAACTTGTATTTAAATTGAACATGTCCTTAAGCATTGTCATACAGAAGTTGTTCTACGACTTATGAGTACAGATGAATGAGATTTGCGCCCATATACATTGGTACTTTTAGATTTTAAACTGCTTCATTTGTCATTTTATGGGTGACAACTTCTGTCATATTCTATTCATTAGTGGTGAGTCACTCAGTTCAGTCCCCATTCAAGGGGAAGGGAATTTGTCTCTTTTGAAGGATGTAGTGTAAAAGAATTTGTGGACTTAGGTATTTTAAAGCCACCACATAGAGACACTCACAAAAATCAGTATTGTTAAGTACAATACTCCATTTCTAAAACAACTACAGAATACTATAGGAATGGAACAGTAATAAAACAAGAAAGAAAACTCCTAAAAATTAAGAGAAAAATTAATAATACGATTGCCAAAATACACACATAGAAATCTACTAGAAAGGGTAAAACATAAAATTTGTTAAGTTGTTAGAATTTATTATAGAAGCCAATAAAGATAATTTTGGGAGGCAAGGAATATGGATATAGATCACCAATAATGAAGATCCAACATTTACCCAATAGAAATTGCAAAAGAGAGAAAGAGAGGATTAGCAGTCATTGACAAACAAGAAGGAGGTAGAATAGAAGTAGAAGAGGAGGAAGAAGGAAAAAGAAATGAAAAGAGAGAAAAGAAGAAAAAGACAAGAAAGAAAAAATTTTCCCAGATCCAATAAGTTGAGTTTTCATCAGCAACCCAAAGTGCTAGAAGATAATATGACAAATGGCTTCCAAAATTTGAATTAAAATGACCAAACAAAATACCACTGCGAGAAAAACTTCCTATTAAATGGAAAACAAATATTTTTTAAGACATATGAGGACAAAGAACTTCTATCTTTCACAAAAGCAGGGTTAGTGAATAAACATTGCATACTGGAACAGAAGAATTGATGACTCTGGCCAAAAGTCTCCAGAGGAAAAATGGGGGAAATTATACAAATATCAACATAAAAACGCAACTGAGAATTCCCCTTCTACTAATGCAGACTAGACAGCTTAGACCATCCCTTCCACTGGAAACAATCTAAAAAATCTGGGAGAAAAATCTGTCTGAAGCATTGAGATTTAACAAGGCAGCAAAAAAGTATTAAGCCAAAAAACTTTAATAAAAAACGTAGAGAGGGAGCTTTTAACCTTAGGGACATCATGGATTTGGAAAACATAGTGGGGCAGAGTTGTTAGTAGACTAAAATGACTTGAGAACAGATACAGACAATCTCCGATTTACAATGGTTTGACAACAAATTTTTGACTTATAATGGTGCAAAAGTGATATGCATTCAGTAGAAATAGTACTTTGAGTTCCTATACAACCATTCTGTTTTTCCCTTTCAGTACAGTAGTCAATTAATTCCATGAGATATTCAACACTATACTATAAAATAGGCTTTGTTTCAAGGAATTTTGCTCATTTATATGCTAATGTAAGTGTTCTGAGTACCTGTAAGTTAGGCAGGACTGTGCTGTGATGTTTGATGAGTGAGGTGGTATTAAATGCATTTTTGACTTTGCAATATTTTAAATTTAGAGTAGGTTTATTGGATTGTAATCCCATCATAAGTTGATGAGCGTCTCTATTGGAGTTCACAACCTGCAAGCACAGGAGCTTTGGCAAAGCCCTTATGCTTTTGGTTGAGGCTTGGAAGGATGATATGCTAGGATTAAGGGTAAATTCTAAATAAATAAACCTCTACATGGACTGATGCCTTGCTTTTAATCAAATAAATCTCTTGTTGGATTATAGGGGTTTGGAATTGTTATTTCCCTAGTTACTTATCAGAAGAAAATGTTCTGAGGAAAGGTAATATTATTTTAGAATGCAAATATCTCTATGATTTTTATATGCAATGTTCAATATACAATCAAATATAATCAGAAATGTAAGAACACAATTAAAAAACAAGGGAAACAATAGACAATTTTAAAAATACAAGGGATCAAGTTAATGAAATTATCAACTTTAAAATGAGAATGTTTAGTATGTTGAAAGAAGTAAAATGTAAGATTAAAAATTTCAGGCAAGAACTGAAATATACAAAAATGAATTACAATGATGTTCTAGGACTGAATAATCAATAACAAATTAAACTCAATAAATGTATATTTTAAAACAGAATAGATTCACCTAAGTTTTTTAGTCTATCCCTTTCACTAAATTCCCTTCTTTTGGAACTACAAATACATATATTTTAGACTTTTTTTCCACCATAGCCTTATATCTCTTATCTTTCTTTTTTTGTGTGTTTCAATTTTGATACGTTCTTCAGATCTGTCTTCTAGTTTACTCATCCTCTCTTCCACTGTATCTAATATGCTTTAAAATTGTCAATATTCGTGTCTGATGAGAAGTCAATGATGCTGAAAGGAATGAAAAGTGTGATAATGGTCTATATGAGAGTGAATCTAAATAAATATTTATTTTAGATCATAATAAGATAATGTCTAAGGAAGTCACACACATTTATAATAAAAAAGACATGAAAACAATAGAAAACAGGCAGACATTAGAAGAGTGTTAAATGTTCTAGGTTCTAACATTAGCCAAGAATAGGTAAAATTATTAATTCACATTAGGCTTTTGATATATCAAAGACACATGTTGTAGTCTCTAGTATAACCACTGAAAG
>NW_012107853.1:2065841-2068326 GCF_000951045.1 Mandrillus leucophaeus | reverse complement strand
TGTGTGTGTGTGTGTGTGTGTGTGTGTGTGCACCTGTGTATTTGGTTCTACATAATTTTAACAGCTGTAGGTTCATGAATCTAACACCACAATCATTTTAGTTAGCTTGGATTGTTATATCAAAGACCACGAACTGGGTAGTTTAAACAACTAATATGTATTTCTCATGGTTCTGAATCCTGGAAGTGCAAAATCAAAGTGTTGATGGATTTGGTTCCTGGTTGTGACTCTCTTCCTGGGGGCTGATGGCCATTTTTTTGCTGTATCTTTATATGGTAGAGAGAGAAAGAGCTCTGGTCTCTTCTTATAAGGGCACTAATCCCTTCATGGGGACTCCCCTTTCAAGACCTCATCTAAACTGAATTACTTCCCAAATGCCCTGCCTCCAAATACCATTCTTATTGGAGACAAGGGTTTCAACATATTAATTTTGGGGGGACGATATAAACATGAAATCCATAACAACAGCAAAGATTCAAAACTCCTCTATTAACACAAGAATGCTCTTTTATAACCACCCACCTGCCTCCCATCCCGATCTCTAACCTCTGGCAACCACATATCTATTTTCCATGTTCAATTTTATTTTTGTTTCAAAAAGTTGTATCTATGGAATTATTCAATGTAACATTTGGATATTGGCTTTTTCCCCTCAACATAATTCTCCAGATATTTATCTGTATTGTGTGTATCAACAGTTGGTTACTTCTAATTTCATGGAACAATATTCCATGGTGCATATATACCACAGTTTAACCGTTCTCCCAGTGAAGGACATCTGGGCTATTTCTAGTTTTTAGTTACTATGAATAAAGCTCATACGATCAGTTATGTATCAGTTTTTGTGTGAAAATGTTTTCATTTCTCTGGGATAAGTGTTCAAGAAAGTAATTGCTGGGCCATATAGTAATTGCATGTTTAATTTCATAAGAAACAGCCAAAATATTTTCTAGAGTGGTTGTACCATTTTATATCCACATCAGCAAAGTATGAATGATCCTATTTCTCTTCAAACCTGTCAGCATGTGCTGTTTTCATATTTTTGTCTTAGCCATTCTGATGGGTGTACAGTGGTATCTCTTTCTGGTTTTAATTTACATTTCCCTGATGGCTGACAGGTAGAACATCTTTTCATGTGTTGTTTGTCATCTCTATATCCTCCTCAGTGAAATGTGTCTTCCTGTCTTTTGTCAATTTTCTAATTTTTAAATTTAGAGTTTTCAGAGTTTTAAAAAATGTATTCTAGGTATTATTCCTTTGTTGGATATACAAATATTTTCTTTGAGTTTCTCACTTATCTTTTAAGACTTTTCACATGAGTTATCGCAGAACAAAAGTTTTAATTTTGATGAGGTTTAAATGATCATTTTTTCCTTTAACGGATTACACTTT
This sequence comes from Mandrillus leucophaeus, assembly GCF_000951045.1. Lineage (NCBI taxonomy): Eukaryota > Metazoa > Chordata > Mammalia > Primates > Cercopithecidae > Mandrillus > Mandrillus leucophaeus. Next base: position 2,066,934 of record NW_012107853.1, on the reverse strand, counting down.
CGGTGTCATGACTAAGAACTCTTTGCTGACCCCTGGATCCTGAAGATTTTCTCTTATTTTTTTTTTTTTCTAAGGTTTTATAGTTTTATTTTTTCATTTAAGTTACATCCTTTTGAATTAATTTTTATCTGAAAAATACTGTTTTTCTTTCACTGTAGGCCCGTCTCTGTATAAATTCAATTTGAAAACATGGCAATACGTATCTTTCATTTTCAAATGAACAAGCTCATAGATACAAAAATTAAAGGCATAACAAGAAAATAAGATGTTTTATGTCCTTTGATACCTTTGTTTTCTGCTGTGGCAGTTGTCAAAAATACTAAGTACCTAGGATTTTCCTTTCTAAAATCTTCACTTTCTTTAAAGTCTATCTCTGAGTTCTATTTTCTTGAGGAAATGTTCCATGACCACCTCTCCTAATGTTTCTTCTCTAATGCTCCATAGCATTCATTTGTACAGTTAACTTTACAGGCAGCTATATTCTAGTATTTTTCTGATTCTTGTAATACATTATATTCTCTTCTTCAGCAGGGTCTTTGCACATACTGTTCCTCTACACCCTTCAACTGGTTGCCTCTTTCCTATCCTTCAGTTTTTCAGTTCAAATGTTATTTTTTTTAGCATGAATTAAGTCCCCTAATCTTAATCTTTCATAGAACTGGTATTTAGTTTAGTTGTTAATTAGGATTTATTTGTGTGAGTATTTGACTTTTCCACTAGACTATAATGTCTGTGAGGAAGGTGCTATTTGCTTTTGGTCACTCTTGTGTGTTTTATTTATAGTACAATGTCTGGTCAATAATTGAGGCTCAATAAATGCATCTTGAAAAAAAATAAGTGAATTTTTGATTTGTAAATTTCAAAAGGCAGGGGCTGTAACTTACAACTTAACTGCATAGAACCTAAATGCCAGAGAGACTTACTGCTTGATTTCCAGAGAAGAAAGCTGAGTATTTAATTTATCTATACAAGAAAGTGTTTAGGAGAATAGCAATATCTACCCAGATAATTTTTATTGGGAAGACAGGGAAAGTATAGAAAACATTTCTTGAAACAGTCATGTAATTAGAGTTAAATAGCGATCATAATTTAA
>NW_012107853.1:2020626-2065596 GCF_000951045.1 Mandrillus leucophaeus | reverse complement strand
CCAGGATGGTCTCGATCTCCTGACCTCGTGATCCGCCCGTCTCGGCCTCCCAAAGTGCTGGGATTACAGGCTTGAGCCACCGCGCCCGGCCTCCTCTTACTATATTTTTTATACAATAAAATAAAATTCATTACGAAATATAGGTATGGGCAGGCAAAGGAGGCTAGTGGCCGAATTAGTGGCCAAATTTGTTCCACAGCACTTTCTAAAGGCTAAATAACATTGTGCTGGCCTATTTATGAGTTAAAAATATACACTATCTTGTTTGGCCCATTTTTTGTTTTACACTCTCCTGGGAGCCCAGTGGAACTGTGGCTCATTTTTAGCACCCTCCCTAGCTCCGTATTTTCCATCCACCCAGGCTGGATGGGAGTGAAAGTCACTTTGCTATTGTCAGCTGCATTGGAGCAGCTGAATCTCTCTGTCCCAGAAGTAGGGAAGGTAAAAGCTCCATGTGGAGGACTTTCCATTCTTAGCTAAAGCTAGTTGCTTTGGCCTCAGGGGCTAATTAAGTATTATAAACACTGATTAAATAAGGTGGGTCATTTCCATCACCATTTTCCAGAGAAGGAAATGGAGGCACCACACCTGGGAATGACGTTTGCAGACTCAGGAAGACAATTTGCAGTTGCTTAATTCCTTTGCTTTGCAAATGCCAGCAGAGAGCACTGGAGAAGTTAGGCATAGTTTGAATACTATTCAAACAGGTCACATTTGGAGGCTGAGGTGTCTCATTAAAACTTCCTGTTACTGCTGTATATCCCGACACTGTATATCCAAATCCATGACAGAGGCGCTGTACGTCTCCTGTCTTAACACCTAATAGTCCTTGCCAGATGGAATGAAAAAGTTGATTATATACAGCTTTGCCAACGTCTCTTGACAGGAAAGAGCAAAAAAATCCTCCTGAACAAATGAAATGTCAGTCAAAGCTCAAACATATTAAAGCAAGATATGCTATGTTATTTTCCTAGATTAGAGATTAACTGGTTTCTAATTAATTCTGAAGATGTATAATATTTTAGCATGACTGGTTTTAGGATTCAGGAATATCCTTTAATCCAGTTTTTTTGTTGTTATTTTTTTACTCAGGTGCCTACCTCCTTGTAAAGTGGGTATTATCATGCAACTGGAATCTTAGCTTTTCAGAAAGTCACTGCTTTGGGAATTGGAAGAGGGGTAGAGCTCAGGATTTCTTATTTCTTTCTTAATGAGCTGTAGTTTATAAAGTGTTAAAACAGGCCAATATTTGAAGGGGGAAAAGAAAGAGTTTGAGTTATTCACATCTTGACAGTCCCCTACTCCCACCCTTGCTCTGAGCTCAGGTTTGCCTCACAGGGATGTTTCAAAGAAATTGGGTTGTGTGGGTGGGAGGCAGGGAGGAAAAGGAGGATTTTAGAACTAAATAGGACTTTTGAAATGGGTTGCAAATTTTCATTGCAGGGAATGTGTCATTAGAAATCACCGGAATCGGTGCAAGTTCTATCACATTCGCATTTAGAGTTTTCACTGGCTTTTCTTGATGGTTGGATGGGGGTGGAGCTCTCCAATGTCTACCCATTGACTCCTGGGATCTTAAAGGAGAGACGTGTTTCTAACTCTTGCTATGGGGAGAAACTATAAAACTGTAGTCCAGAGACCTTCAAATGGCCTCCAGTCTCTTCTTTCGTATAGAATTTTAGAGCTAAATGTTATCTTATGAATTTTTCTAGATGCTTGCCCCTAAAAATGTAACTGGAGGAGCAGCAACATTGCTGTAACAGAGGACCTTGCTAGGATTGTAGAATCCCCAGCCCAGACCTTCTGAATCTCACCCTGCCTTTTTAATAAGATCCTCAAATGACTCCTAAGTGCATTAAAGTTTGAGAGGCATTGCTCTAGAAGAAACTCCTTATTATATAGATTAGGAAGCCGTGGGCCTGATCTGGGGCATTATTAGCTCTTGTTAAAAGAACCACAAATCAGAGCCTACTCTTCTGCCTTCTCTGGCCATACTGCTCTTCCCCATATGACACTGCCCCTCTTGAACCTTGAATTCAGTGTTAATTGTGCATATGTGATCACTAGTGAAAAAGCAACTGGTCCCCCATTCACATAAACAGATACTGTGTCTGGGTTTCTGTGATCTCTAATATCATTGCAAAAACAACGAGCACAGTGTCTGTGTATGTAGTGAGTGCACAATGAATACTATAATAATATTAATATTATTAGTACTGACAGTTATTAGTGTTATGTGCATGGTAAAAGCAAGAGAAAATGGTGAAAGTTGTTCATGCAAGGTGTCTTATCCTCTTATCCACCCAAATAGCTTCAAGACCAGACCAGGAAATGATGGAAGGAAGTGGCTATGGTGGGACCTGGGTTTATTTTCACTTAGTTTCCTGCCAGAGGCAAGGAGGTGATCAGCCGGTGACTCAGAGCTGCTCATAACCATGAGGATTTTCTTTACCTGCTTCCGTGGCACTGATAAAGTAAAAAGATGAGGAGTCATTTAGAGACACCACCAATGCCTTTTGTGCTTTTGGGTAGAACCTCTACTCTTCTGCTAATTGCAGGTACAGTCATTCTGGGTAAATGGAAAACAACTCACTCCTGGGCAGCAATCTGCCTTCTCATTTTTCCCCCCATCCTTCTACACTATCTTTCTTTTTCTACCTTCAATATTTATTAAGCACTTACCATACACCAGGCTCAACAATAAACGGAGGCTAGGCTCACACAAAAATGTATAATGCTTGGCTTCTGCCCTCAGAAAGATCTTATTGTAGCAAGAGGAACAGACAATGTAGAAGGGCCATGAGATGAGAGCTATGGGTGAATATGAATAAACACCATGAGAGAATAAGAGAAAGTCTGATGAAGAGTAAAACTAAGTGAGCACCGGTAATATCTGCAGATTGTGACAATACGTTATTTATCTGTGTTACTGAGTTTTTCAAGGGGTAGGTGATAGGGAAGTCTCCATTGAGGTAGTAATATTTGAGTTAAGCCTTGCCGATCAAGTAGTCTTTCACCAGCTGGCAGAATGAAGAAGCGTCCTTGTAAGTAGAAAGACTAGCATAAGCAAAGATGGGACACAATGGAAGTGTGTCCAGAGAATAACAAATAGGTTTGTTAAATCATAAGGTATACAGAGAAGAATAGCAGAGGATGGTATTGGAAAGGTAGATGGAGGTTCGATTTTGAATAGACTCGAATGTCCTACCAAATAGTCCGGCCTTTATCTAATCCATTGCCAAATTTTAAGTAGTACAGTCACATAAATGCATTTGAGTTTTACACATGTATCTCTGGCATTTTGGTTGTGAGGAAAGTTGAAAATAGGAAGAACAAGCTTATAATACCATTACCAGGGGTCCTTGCTCCCAGAGCTCCCAAGATGGTGGCCGGCCACTTCCAAGATGGTGGCAGGCCACTTCCAAGATGGTGGCAAGCCTCGTGTTCTCTGACCTGGGGTTCTTGGCCTCACAGATTCCAAGGAATGGAATCTTGGGCCATGTGGTGAGTGTGATAGCTCTATTAGAAGCCGTGGGTCATGGAAGAGAACTGTGGAACCCAGTGACTAGTGTTCAGCTCCATTAGGACGAACCCAGGCACTTAGCCTCGCAGGAACAATGGCAAGCCTTTAACCGGATCCTGAGTGGGAATGGGCGCCTCGCTGGATCAGGAGCACTGCGGACACCCTGCTGGATCTAGAGGGATGGAAGTCAGTGGCGGGTCTGCGATGGCGGCAAACAGCAGTGATGGATGGTGAAGGAAAGCTCAGCTCCAGCTATAACAAACATGGACCAGAAGAGTGTGGTTGCAAGATTTAATAAAGTGAAATAAAGTGAAAACAGAGCTCCCATACAAAGGGAGGGGACCCAAAGAGGGCAGCCTGCTGGCTCGAATGCCTGGGTTTATATCCCAATCATTGTCCCTCTTGCTGTGCTCTCAGGCATTAGATGATTGGCTATTTCTTTACCTCCCGTTTTTGCCTAGTTAGCATTTTAGTGAGCTCTCTGACTGGTCGGGTATGAGCTAAGTGGTAAGCCCCGTGTTTAAAGGTGGATGCGGTCACCTTCCCAGCTAGGCTTAGCGATTCTTAGTTGGCCTAGGAAATCCAGCTGGTCCTGTCTCTCAATAATATTAATGTAGTTCAGGCAAGAGTTGCAAGCCCTCGTGTCAACGCAGGTATAGAAGAAATAGATATGGTATGCAAAGATCTCTTCTCGTTCCTTCCTTGTGTCTCCCTGGGGAAGGGCAGAGAATGAACTGCTTAGCTTAAGATCTAGACTTGGGGTTCACATAGGTCACCTGTGGTAGAATCTCCTTTGTTCACACATATTTAAATACAAGAAAAGCTGTAAAGAAAAGGAAATTACATATATGCTTAGTTTTACTTGGAAGTTAATCACCAATTGCAACCTTGGTACTTTTCTCTACTTGGATTGTAAGTTGGAAACAATTTGCATGTTTTACCAAATCCCCTCACCTAGATTCCTACATCACAACAGCACCAAGATGCTCAGCACTTGTTGATACTCTTTCCAGCTGGCAGGTGACGTAGAACTGGGCTCAGCCTTTGACAACTGTAATGGCGTCTGTGGGATTTCTTTGCAAGAAGCTGGATGCCTTATCTCTTTAGATGCTTTCACTTCTGGGCATGGGATGCCACATCCAGGGCCTGGTGCATGTAATGAGTGGCAGAAATGAGCATGTCCATTGTAGAAGACGTTAAAATTACTTACTTTGGGGTCAGTTCCTTTTTGTGGGAAAGGGGCATACATGATGGGTGACAAGGCAACCCTTCCCTGTGGAGGAGAGAACTAGGACAGTCCTAACTGAGCTGTGTCTTGGGTTCTACACACAGGCACGGATCACCACCACTCTACTAACTGCACGTGGAGCAGTGTTTTACTTCAAAGGGCTGAGCCACTGTTACATCTTGTTCTTAAATCACAAGATTTAAATAGCAATGCCATGTTTAATTAGGGCCTGAGTAAGACTTCTGTTTTGAGACAGAACAACCTCTGAAATGGATCCTTTCATCTCTGAAAGGTATGTCATAAAGTAAAAAGCTTATCCATGTGTAATAAGCAAAGGTAGAGTAAATTAGAATTAGAGATCTGAATTCTAGGATTTTGGGAAGGACTCTCTGAAACAATACAGAAGAACTAACTGATTGTTATTAAGAGCTATCTCTCATTCTGGCTAACATGGTGAAACCCAGTCTCTACTAAAAATGCAAAAAAGTAGCCGGGCATGGTGGTGCTTGCCTGTAGTCCCAGCTACTTGGGAGTCTGAGGCAGGAGAATCACTTGAACCCAGGAGGCAGAGGTTGCAGTGAGCCGAGATTGCACCACTGCACTCCAGTCTAGGAGACAGGGTGAGACTCCTTCTCAAAAAAAAAGAAAAAAAAAAAAAGGCTGGTTTAATAAATGCGTGTGTTTTATGGTTTAAATACAGTTTCAAAGGTGATCAGAAAGTGTGTTTTCTTAAGTAGTGTTAACATATCTCCTTTGAGTGTTTGGGAAGCTGTGGCATAGCAGGTGGGCATGTAGTCTTTGAAAGCAGACAAATGACTTTTCAATTTTTATTCCTCCATTCATTAGTTCTTTAATCTTGGGCATTTTACTTAGCTGTTCTAAATGCCCATTTCTCATCTTTAACCTGAGAATAATTAAACCCAACCAATTGGAGAGTTATAATAATTCCATGAAATAATGTAAGGTGTCTGTCCCGTAAGAGTGTGCACAATTCATTTTCTTTGAACTTTTCCCCCACAGAATAAAATGTGCTTCCCTTCAGACACATGAAGTTGATGTCATTTGATCTCTTGTCGGCAGGAATTGTATTTAAATTTTTAAATTTTTAAATTAGCATACAATCAAATTGAATCTTTTGGGGGTATATTGTTCTATGAATGTTACCATATTTATAGATTGATATAAATCTATAACAGAATGCATAACAGTTACATGTCCCCCAGAAGACTCCATTGTGCTATTACTCTGTAGCCTCTCCATACCCCTAATTTTTGGCAAACACTGATATATCCTCTATCACTACAGGTTTGTCTTCCTGAGAATATCATATACATGGAATTATGCCCTGTATAAGCTTCTGAGACTAGCTTCTTTCAGATCATACAATGCCTGTGGAATTCATCAAAGTTGCATGTGTCAATGGTTTGTTTATTTCCATTGCTGAATGGTATCACATTGTATGGATGTGTCACCGTTTGCTTATCTATTCACTCATTAAAAGACACTTGAATTGCTTCCAGATTTGGCAACTATGGATAGAGCTGCTATGAACATTTGATGTACTGGTTTTTGTATGAATATAAGTTATTATATCTCTAAGATAAAATACCCAGGAATAGAATTTCTGGGTCATATGATAAATACTTGTTTAGCTTTATAAAGTCTGACAAGCTATATGTGTTCTCACTAGCTACATGTGCTCTGTGTCCTCACTAGCACTTAACATTATCAGGATGCTTTATTTTAGCCATTCTAATAGGCCTAGAGAGGTGTCTCACATGGTTTTAATTTGCATTTTCCTAATGGCTAGTGATACTGATAATCTTTTCCTGTGTTTCTTCATTTATTTTTTAACCACACATATCCTCTTTCAAGTAAAGGGTCTGTTTAAGGTTGGTTTTTTTTTTTTTTTTGGTCTATTTTTAAAATGGTTTTTTTTTACTGTTGAAATTGTGTTACCTGTTAATTTAAGAGTTAACATCTTTATCTTATTGACTCTTCTATTCCATGCGCACTGTATATCTCTCCATTTAGTTCGTTCTTTTATTTCTTTTAACAGAATTTTATAATGTTCAACTTGGAAATACAGTGTAAGCTATGTTACCTTTATAACGAAGTATTTTGTGTTTTTTAAAGCTATTGAAGACTGGTCTTTGAATTCTGAAATTTCATTGCCACTATATAGAAAGATAGTTTGCTTTTGTATGTTGACTTTGCTAAACCCATTTATTCATCCCAGGAGCTCTTTTGTTGTTTTCTTAGGACTTTTCTACATAGAGAATTATGTCATCTGTGAGTAGGGGTAGTTCTTTCTATTTTTTTTCCAGGCTTCTCCTATAGTGTTATCTGTCCAAGGTTAATAACCACTTCTTGGTTTTATGCTACTGTGTGTCTACACTGAGAGGGAGGGGAGGAAAAATGTGAAATTCTCCACCAGTTTCTTGGTACTTTAAATTTGTATCTTCTTTCCCAACTCTCCAGCTATTTTTACCACTAGAGTCCTCAAAGAGATGCTCCATCCATTCTGCACAGGTTTTATGGCTACATTCGACAAGAGAGGCAATGTGAATTCTGTTTACCCATTTTACCTCAAACCAAAACCAGAGAATGATTTGGGACATTTTTTTCTCCAGTAGTTTTTTGTATTTCTCCACCCATACTCTGTTTTTCATTTCTGACCCTTAAGTTCCTTTTCTGACCTTAGTCCTGGATAGATAGCCAGGGTTGTGAGCATGAGGCATGCCAGTGGGACAGAGTAAAACCAAGTGGATATTGAACACTGAGCTTTGGTTTCCTTAGCACTGTGCTCTAAAAAATTGAGTTAAATGAGTCTGGACACAGGACAAGAGAAAACTTTAACTCGGCTTATGTTCAGATTATTTCAAATTAGTGAGTTAATGAACCTCTTAAGTCACAGAAATTATCTGTATCAATTTACAAAACAGGAAATCAATGAACGCTTTCTTTGGCTGGCAAGTGTGGTTGTTGGCAATTCTGTGACATTTGCGTTTTAAAATGTGAGTGTGTGCGTGTGTTGCCAGCATCAATGACGGGCTGCAGGGAGAGGTGGCTTGGGGACCCAGTCAACAGAAAGAAAGAAATGGAGGAAAGTGGTGATGGAAGCCCTGGAGTGCTTGTTTTGACGGCTTTTACTGGTTTCGTTGGGTTTCGTCTGTTGCTGTGGAGACATCATGTAAACTTTGGCTCTCTGGGAATGTCTTTCCTTTCACAGTGATCTGGCTGTTGAGGTTAAATTAATCTAATCCCATGAAACTGCCTGGTAGCTTCCTGCTGTTTCAGAATAAACTTTGGAAGAAAAGTCATCCCCACCTTTAAGTTGCTGTCCTTCTTCGCAATGCATTTGGCATTTCGGTAGCGACGCAAACACCAACATATTTCAGGCATAGCTTTAATGTTAACACTTCTTTCTATTCTCTCATTTCCACTGCACCCGGAGGCTCTAAGAGCTGGTCTGCAACACCGCCATCTGGTGGCTCCAAAGCTACATGGATGAAAAAAACCAAAATCTTGCTGGTTTCTAGTTTTTTGTTATTTTGTTTTGTTTTTGTTTTGCAAGCCATTTCTTCTGCTGCTTTCAGTTGACTTAGGACGAACTTATGGCAGATTTGTGCACCATTTTATGCCTCTGCTCAAGCCATTTTTCTCTTCCTGGGGCCACATGCCCAGAGGCGTCCGAGGTCAAGAAGAAAGAAAACAGAGGGATTTGGAAAGCAATAGTGTTTCTGATAAGAAACTAAGAATTATACAGAGAAATGGTGCTACTGGGATGCATCGGATGTGAATGTAGTTGTATGAAGTTTCCTTATCTTCTTGGATAATTTCAGGAGTTTTTAGTCTTCACACAGACAACAGACAACAGACAACATATTTGTACTAGGAGATCTTTTTGCTTTTACATTTCTGGGTTTTGGAGTCGTTGGTAGAGAAAATGACTTCCACACCAAACTTCCCCCTGCTCAGTCCCATCCCTCAGCCCCTTCTCCAGCCTTAGCCCCTAAAAGTGCTTTGTTGTTTCATGTGTAATGATTTTTCCTTCAAAAGAAATCTGGAGAGTTTTACTGTTCCCTGAAATTTTTAGTATTCTAGCTGAAAATGCCAAAATGAACACTAGCTGCTTCAGTAATCCTGATGGGGACAAAAGTTTGTAAGAAACAGGAATCTGTGCTGTGTTTTTATTTTACTGCTGTGGGCATCTCATCTCTCTCCCCATTGTTCACCTTAGGAATTCCTTTTTCATTTATTTTTCCAGTTTCTCCTTAATGTGATGTGTGTATATTTTTGTATGTATGTATACATGTGTGGGTGGGATGTATGTATGTGTATTATATATTTTCTTTACTAAATTTAAATTCCTGCATAAATAAGAAAAAAAAGAGGCACATCTGCCTTGTAGGAGTGACTGTTCCTTCAAGATTTTTAACTATGCCTCCAGGTTGTGTCCCCACCCCTCAGAATCTTGTCAATTAGAGCATTCACTGCAAGATCTGAAGACGTCGTAGCAAAAGCATCAACATTGCTGCCTAGCTTTCTCCCCTTCATCATTTGTCCCATAGTTGTCAACCAAGTTCAACCTATTTGAGAGTTGTCATAAAAACCAGCTAGAAGCTCAGAAATTAGTGTTAATACAGCAGCATCTTCACTCTAAGCAATTGAAAGAGACGGGTTATTGGGCAACGGAAAAAATACATTGAAGATGAAATGGTACCAAATTATCTATATGCTGTATGACCAATCTCTGGATATTTGAGTATCAAAGTGACTTATTATTACACATGAACTTAGAAACATTTAAGGACAGAGACTAAAGCTATTTCATATCCTTCCCGCACCTCCCTGCCATCCAAAATCTTAAGAACTTGGAAATTGCATACTAGTTCACTCAACAACATACATAGAGACTTAATGATCAGTTGGAACCCAAGTTCCAACTTTATTATAGGCAAACTCATGAAAAGTCTATAATTAGCTGGATCACTGATAATAGTTGCAACAAGAATACAGAAGTAAAAGAAAAATTAAAGTTTCCTGACAATCCAAAATTGTGTCACAGATCCCATTTACCAAAACTTGCATTTTAGTTCTTCATTCATAGGTGAATTTCTTATACCCATTGTCAAACTACATAAATGACTTAATTTTCATAGAATTAGCTCAGTAAGTTTGGCCAAAACCACATTAGAGATACAAAGTTTGGCAGTTGAAATTCTGATTTAGGCAAACAAGCTTACAACACTAGGGCATTAGAGGTAACAATTTGGGGAAATTTTTTTAAACACACAAAAATAAAATCAAGAAATCAAGGTTCCACTGGCCTGGGCCATTTTGTATAGGAGTCAGTAGCCTCATCAATCACAATACTTCTAAGTATCCTAGGGTATTACAGCATCCCATAAAACATTAACTGTACCCCAGAATCTAGATTATGCTCTTCGTCCTCTGTTTGAAAGGCAATGAATATGTATGATATATTTTAAGGCTATTTCCATAACAGAATGGTTGAAAATATTAAAGATACATAACAGTGAAACTCTCTGCTTTATAGAAATCGGACATTACTGATGTATTTCTGGCACCAGAATGGACCTCCTGAAGAATCCCAGTCACTATAAGTGTATAGGCAAAAATGTCTGACAGTAGCATGAATGTTCTGGAAAAATTGAATGTAAGTAGAACTGAAGGTAGGAGAAGAATGTTAATTTCATGGAGGTGATTACCAGTACAGAATTTGGGATGGAAAGGAAGTGATGGGAAGGAGGAGTGAAGAAAGGAGAGAAATTAAAAACAAATTCATATATTTATGTACCATATTATTTATTAATTAAACAAATTTTACTGAATATCCCACAACAAAAACTAAAACAAATATTGGTCTCTGGGATAGTTCTAGCATCCAAATTTCTTGGCTAATTTCCCAAGTAAATATCTTATTTTAAAGAAAATCGAAAGTCAATGAACAGAAAGTATAAATAAAAAATGTGTGTGGGGAGCAATTTAGAACATTTTTAGACCTTTTTTACTCAAATTAGAATCTGTGGATCAGTAGCATCAACTTCATTTGGGTGCTTGCTGAAAATGCACTTCCAGGAATTATCAACATGTGACTCGTGCACTTACTCAGGACCTTATACTCAGAAGGGCTCTGGGATTGGTTTAATATGTTGTTTTTGCCATCTTTAAATTCTTAATTTAGAACAAGGGGTCCTGAATATTCACTTTGCACTGGACTCTGCACATCATGTAGGTCCTGTGCAGGCTTTTGGGCCCCATATCTGAGCTGCTGAACAAGAATCTGCATTTTATCTTCAGGTGATCTCCCTGTGCCCTAAAATTTAAGAAACACTATTTTCAACCATACAGAACAATTTTAATAAGTAGTATATTTTTTTCTCTTGTATCACGTGTGTCATTCACAAGTTTTATTGTTCATTGCTCCTGCTTCAAGTTAGTGGAGGATTCACTTGCGTAACCTGCTATACAGATGACCTTCATTGTTGGTGTTTTGTATAACTGCTGATGAATGGGTGTGTCTTCTTACAGGTTTCTCTTTTATGAAACAAAGGGTGAGCGCCATGTTAAGTTCAAAATGTGGGTAACAGGATGAAGTCAGAAAATCAGTTAAAATTGGAAGAAAGGGAAGAAATAAGAGGAAACTAAGGAAAGAAGGCCAAAGAAGTGGAAAAGCAATATTGAAAGAGTGAGATTGTTAAGATTGTTGTATCATAAAGAACTTGTGTGGTCTTTATCTTGGGTTCTTGGTGTGGAGCTTTTAAAATCTTTGGGATTTCCTAAGTGTTAAATGTATCTTTGTTTTTTATGAACATCTTGGATCACACCTGAGTGTAGGGTAATGAGGTGATTCACAGCGGGCCCAATGATAGCTTCAGGAAGCAGTCTGGTCAACAGAAAGGACAGCCGTGTGATTAGAAGGTTGGGCTTTGAGTCAGTCCAATATCCAAGGAGAGGGGAGGAACTGGAGATAAAGTTCAATTACATGTCCAGTGGCTTAAGCATCATTCCTATGCAATAAAACCCAATAAAAGCTCTGGACACTGAAGCTCAAGTGGCGCTTCCTGATGGTGTGAATATGTTGATGTGACAAGAAGGTGGCAGACCCTGATTTCACAAGAAGGTACAGAGCTCTGCATTTGGGACCCTCCTAGACTTCACCCTACATGTCTATTTATTAAGCTGTTCCTGATTTGCATCTTTTATAATAATAAAAACGTAATAATAATTCCAGCACTTTCCTAAGTTTTATGAGTTATTCTAGCAAATTATCAAACCCGAAGGAGTCTTGGAAACCCTGGAATTTGTAACCAATAGTTCAGAAATGCTGGCTATCTCAAAAATATGGCTGGCATCTGAATTGGTGATAGTCTTATTGAGAATTGTGCTCTTCGGCCTGTGAGGTCTGCATTAACTACAGGTGGTTAGTGTTAGAATTAAATTGTTGTCCCCAGTGGATAGCCAAATAGTTGGTATTAGAGCAAAGGTGAAAAAGTAAATGCAAGATGTTGACCCTGTTTTATGTCTCCAATTAGGTCAAGTCCCTTGTCACATAGATATACACTGAACTGCAGTTCAGTATGCATAAGCCAAGCTTGCAGTAAGACAAGCTTGTACTCTGCTATACACACATAAAGCTGGTGGCCTGTACAGGTTATGAGACTCACAAAGAAGATGCCTATTCATTCTCACAGCAAGCTCCCAAAGCTCCTAAAGACAAGAGGCTGGGGGAGGTAAAGGAAGAGAGTGGGAAGTGGGGAAAATATATTGTCTTCTATAGCTGGGAAGTTCTAGCATCACAAAAATGGGACTAATGATCTACAAACCCTTGCTACCTGAAAATCAGAAGTCCTTAATCTTTTTGCACTGCATAGATGGACTTTATAATAAAAGTTGTAGACTCTTACTTCAAAAAATTCAGCTACAAATGAAATTTTGCTTAAAATTTCATCAGGTTCACAGGCCTCCTGAAACCCATTCATGGTTATCTGTTCCAGTGACTCAAGGTAAGAGCCCTTGTGTTATGTAATAGCACGGATTGGTGAATTCAGTGGTGCCTGAATTCAAAATGCTAACTGACCCACTCCTTTGTTATTTAGACTTGGATATATTGCCTAACTTCTCAATTTGTACCTTTCATAATTTTTGTGAAAGTCACATTTGACATAAAATAGAAATCCAATAAGTAGTAGCCATTATCATATTCCTGAAAACCCATCTGCTAATAATATGCATGTGTATTAGTAGATTTATTTTTTCTCTTCCTTTAAAGAAATATATAATAAACATATATAATATATATGTGCTTAATTATATAGAGAAGTGCTCATTGTTAAATAAAATAAATAATTTGGGAAAAAGAAAATGGGGCCAGGTGTAGTGGCTCACACCTGTAGTCCCGGTGTTCTGAGAGGCCAAGGCAGCAGAATCACTTGAGGCTGGGAGTTCAAGACCAGCCTGGGCAACATAGCAAGATTCCATCTCTGTAAAAATGAAAATAAAAAAATTAGCCAGACGTGGTAGTGCATGCCTATAGTCCTAACTACTTAAGAGGCTGAGGCAGGAGGATCACTTGAAAGGTTACAGTGAGCCATGATCATGCCAGGAGTTCCAGGTTGCAGTGAGCTATGATCATGCCAAATCAAAAAAGAAAATAAAAATTCCATGAACTTCCCATCATCCAGAGAAATCCAGTGTTAATTCTATAATCTGTTTTCAATCAATAGTCAGCATTTCATGTGTCAGTAACATTGGTTTATATCATCTTTTAAATATTTGCATAATATTGCATTGATTTAATTCCTTTATTTATGAGGCCAAGCTCCTATTGATGTAGGCTTTTGGATTTTAATTATTATAATTAATGCTGTAATAAATCCCCCTAATACAGATGCTTTTAAAAAGTTGTCTTTCTTTTTCTTAGAAAATGTTTCTATAGGTAAAATTTCTTATTCAAAGAGTGTACACATTTTATACTTTGAAACCTCACCAAATGCACTCTTGAAAAGTTTAATCAAGTTACATTAGTAATAATAGGACACAGAAACAAAAGTATGGCTAAATCCTAACAACATAACACACTGTCAATCTTTCCAATCTTTAGCAAAATGATAGACTGAAAAAAATGACCCTATTTATTTGCATTTCTTTGATTAAATAGTGATTTTGGATCCTTAGCATTTATTATTTGATATATTACATGTTTGTATCTTTTGTTCCTTGTTTTGTTTTTGTCTTGGGGGGAAGGGAGCTTATTTTTATTTTTCATCTTCCCCCACCAGAGATAATTAGGTTTTGGGCATATGAAATTTTTGTCGGGCATGAACAGTTTTGTTTTTCAAATTTCCTGTTGCTTTTCATATTTGCTTATGATGATACTTTTTGACAAAAAAGTTTTAAAAAGATGTCATCTATAATCAAATTTTAAAGTGCAGTTTCTATATTTTATATCAGTCATAGAAAATAATATGGTTTTTCAAGCACTGTAGGACGTCAATTTACACAGTATAAAAATATTTTATAATGTACATCTATAACCTAATAATCATTTTTAAAAGCCTAGTCTTGATGTAAGATACTCCTAAATGGAAGATATTGATTACCATCAAAGACTTTCCAAAACTCCCAAACTTTGGACTTACAGTCTCCTGGAAGGCAGGTTAGTTATCAAAGATAAAACAAAATCTTAAATAAAGAGAACTGTTTTAAAATGTTGATTTACCACTTAGCAGTTAGGTGATATGTGGAAAATCAACTCTCTCAATCTAGATCTGTTAAATATGTTGAAATCATACACATTATCTAATCAAAATGTTAATTATTCAATAAATTTTTTTAAATGTTCAATTTGTTGTGTTTTTAAAAATTTTGCACTCACTGTAGTTTCTTTCCTCTCTCCCTTCTTCTCTTCCTTCCATCTTTCCTTTCCTTGTATCGTTCTGTAATCATATGGCACTTTTTATAGCTTGATTTTAAACAAAACTTTCTGAAATATATAATTTATAAAAAACTGTTTTGATAAATGCCCAAGCTTAAAAATGACTACCGACACATAAAAATTAAATTACCAGCACTTCGAAGGTCTGAATGCACTTCCTAATCCATTTGCACCTCTTCTGCCTCCCCCACTTCTTAATAATTATACCATTGCATTAATAATTATAACATTGCAATCCTGGAATTTGTTTTACTTTTTTCTGATTTTCTTTATATTTTATTTAATGTACATGTTTCTGAAGTGTATAAAAGTAAAGTTATATTGAATGTATTATCTGCATTTTAAAAAATTCAGTGTTGCTTTATATTTCTGAGATTCACCATATATTTTGAGTTGATTCATATTTATTGCTTTTATAGTTTTCCACTATATGAATGTACTGAAATTCATTTCTACATTTCCTTAAGCATTTCTAATCATTTTTTATGTATCTTTTGGTGCACAAATGCCTGAATACGGTTAGAATTTTTGGAATTCCTGGATTCCAGACAAAGCAAAATTGTTTCTTAAAATCATGACTACCCTGCCAGTAGTGTATTATTATTATTTCCTACTAGTATTGTCATTTTAAGATAGGACCTCCCTCTGTCGCCCAGGCTGAAGTGCAGTAGCATAATCACAGCTCACGACAGCCTTGACCTCCCTGGCTCAGTCAACCCTCTTGCCTTAACCTCCCTAGTAATTAGGCATGAGCCACCATGCCTGGCTAATTTTTTTCATTTGTTGTAGAGATGGTGAAGTGTCTCACTATGTTGCCCAGGCTGGTCTAGAACTACTGAGCTCAAGCAATCCCTCTGCCTCAGCCTCCCTTAATGCTAGGATTACAGGCATGAGCCACTGTGCCAGGCCGATTTCCTGTTCTTTTCCTCACTATGAAGAGTCAGATTTTCTAATTTTTGCCTATTTCATGACCATCAAATGCCATTGTTTTATGATTTTAACTTACATGTACCTCCTTGTTAGCCACGTTGAACACATTTTCTTATGTTTGTGGCCAATCGTTTTTCTTTTCTGTGAAATAATTCAAACCCTTGGCCAACTTTTAATTTGGTTTCCTTTTTTTTGTATTGATTCATATCATTCTTTATATATTCTCCATACTAAAACATGTCAAATATTACAAAAGTCTACAAATATAGGCTTCCCATTTCTGGTTTGTCTATTTATTTTCTTTAGAGACCACAATGTGTTTTTAAAATTACATGGTATTTAATCCAACTAAGATAAAATGCTGTGTATGACAAGGCCCAAGGAATCAATTTTGTTTCCTTCAGATGAAAAATTAATTGCTCTAAAATCATTGATTTAAAACTCTTTCCTTTCTTTGCTAATTGGCAATGCCAGTTCTGACATACATGAATTTTCCATTTATATGCAGGTCATTTTTTGGGCTCTCATCCTGTTCTATTTATCTATTGATCTATTACTGTACAGTTTTACCACAGTTTATAAGTGTTGATACCTGGTAGAAAACGTCCTCCTAAATTATCTGATAGATTTAGAAGTGTCTCGGTTGTTCATGGACCTTTGCTCTACCAAAAAAGTTCAGAAACACCTTTAGTTACAAAGAAAATTACTAACTTGATGGGATTTTCATCTGAATTAAATCATTCTGTGGGTCAATGCAGGGAGGACTCACAGTTTTGCAATGCATTTGCTGTTCCACAAAAACAGAATATTTCTACATTTATTCAGGTTTCCTTTAATTTCTTTCAATAAATATATATGGTACATACATTGTGTATACATGAAGGTTTGCACACATTTTGCTAGTTTTATACCAGAAGTACTTCATATTTTTGGTTTCAGCAGTAATGACATCTTTTAAAAATTGTGTAATCTATGTATTTAAATCTAGTATAATAAATGAAAATGAGTTGTATATAAGAAGCAGAAAACTTGGAAAAATATTATTATTTAAAATGTTGCTGCTTTTTCTATAGTTTTATATTTTTCTGTTTTTTCTACCTCGTGAATCTTATCAGTCAATGGTATCAGTTTTATTTCATTCTTCACAGTTCTCTCTGTTTTGTTTTGTTTTTCTATACCCTCCAAACTAACTAGAAAGAATTCTGTTTGTACTTCTGATTTTAAAGAAAATGCTTTCCAAGTTTTACCATTAAACATGGTCTTGCTTCTGTTCCTCCATCTACCATCTTTTTGTTTGGTTGATGATACTAGAAAGGCTAAAAAAGTTCCTTTGAATTTTTAATTTACCAAGAGATTTTAAAATTAAGTGCTGGTTATTTTGATAAATTGTATTATTCATCTATTGAGGTGATCCTATGTCTGTTAATGTTATAAATAACATCAGTTGATTTTCTGATTATAAACTACCTTTGAATTCCCACAAAAAGCCCATTAAGTCATTTATTTTTATAAACTTTTACTGTACAGCTTTATTGGTTGCTAATATTTTGTTTGGGATTTTTGCTTCTATGTTTACAAGTAAAATTGTCATATAATTTTTCTTTCTCATATTTTCCTTATCTGCTTGCAGTGCCATATTAAAGACGGTATTATAAAAATATTTTGGGTGTTGTCTGTTTTTCTCTACTCTGGTAGAAATTGAGTAAAACTGGAATTATTGTTTTCAGATATATTAATAGAACCCACTTGTAAAATTTTCTGACCTTGGCATTACTTTGGGAAAAGGTTTGTAACTATTGATTTGATTAAGTAAATTATTATAGAATTATTCAGAATTGTCTTTTTAAATTAAGTGAATTATGTAGATTTTCTAGGTGTTTGTCCCTTCCATCTAAATTTTGATCTTTATTAACATAAAGGTGATAATTATATATTTTGAACATTTTGAATGGCTACTATGTCTGTGGCTGTGTTCTAATTTTTATTTCTAATACCATTTATTTGTATCTTCTCTCTTTTTGTGGTCAGTCTGGCTGGTATTCGGTCACTCTTCCAGTCCTTAAAATGAACTCACTTTAGGCCTTTATGTTTTATTCCCTCTAGTTTATCAATTTCTTCTCATATTTATTCTTTCTTTCTTTCTTTTTCTTATGATATTCTTTGTTAAATGTCTGAATTTGGATATTTAATTTGTCTAAAAATAATTTCTTCTCCTCTAGCCTAAGGATTTAATAATGTTTATTTTGACATCAGATCACAAGCATCTTGGTGATTGTGCAGTATTAAAAGAGTAAATAGTATCTTATTGCCATTGTGTTTTTGTCATTGATGCCTATTTATAAGAGTTTTTAAATTTCCAAATTAGTATTCTTTTTCCAATTATCTTTTGGCTAATAACTTCCATTTTCATTGTATTATAAGAACTCCCAATTTTTGACATTTGTTGAGATTTGATTTATGGCTCTTTATGTGGTCAATATTTGTAAATGTTTCATGTATGCTTAAAAAGAAAGTATATGCTTCAATTGTTGACTGGTACTTTATAAATGTACACTAGACAAGATTGACAATTTTATTGCTCAAAATTCTTTATTCTCACACATTTTCATCTATCAACGACTAAGAAGGACATTAAAATTTTTCACAATAATGGATGTTGCATCACTTTTCCCCTCAAATTTTGTTAATATTTGCTTCAGATTTCCTCATGCAAAGCTATTAGTGTCATAGAAGTTTCAAATTGTATCATATTTGAAAATGGATCATTATGAGCTGACTATATTTCTTGCTAGTAATACTTTGCCTTAAAGTCTATTTTCCTGATATTAACATAGCCACACCAGTTTTGGTTTTTTGCATTTAAATTCATTTATTATCTTTTATTTTGTTTTATTTTATTTTTTGAGAGAGGGTCTTGTTTTTTTGCCCAGGCTGGAGTGCCGTGGGATGATCACAGCTCACTGCAGCCCTGATCTCCTGTGCTCAAGCAATCCTCCTGCCTCAGCCTCCCAAGCAGGTAGGACTACAGGCATGTGTCAATACGCCTGGCTAATATTTTTTTTTTTGGTAAAGATGGGGTCTCATTATGTTGCCCAGGCTGGCCTCAAACTCCTGGGTCCAAGAAATCTTCCTGCCTTGGCCTACCAAAGCAGTGCGATTACAGGTGTGAGTTTTGCTTTTTGTGTCTTTTTGGCAAATATTTCAATTTTTAACCCTTCAGTATCTTTATGTTTTAAGTGTATCTCTTATAAAGAACACAGAGCTAGATTTTATCTTTTTGTTCATCCTGACAATCCCCATTTTTAACTAGAAAGTAACAAATTTATGTTTACTATAATTACTGATATTTTATTATCATAATATTATATTATCGTATCTCATTGTCTGTCTTTTTCTTATATTTATTATGTTCCCTTATTTTCTTATTTTCTTTTTAAACTTTTTTTATTAATTGAATGTGATAGTAGCCAACCTTCAAGATAGTCTCACTTCTTGGCATTCTCCTCCCTGTGTAAGCCCTTCCCACATTGTACCATTTTTGGTTTATGTGATCAATAGACATGGCTGACATGGTGGCACGTCATATCCAATAGTTGGTTATAAAAGGCATCGCAAGTTCCATCTTGTTGCTTTTTCTCTCATGCATTAAAGAGCCGCTCTGGGGAAGCCAACTGCCTGCCAGCTTGTGAGTACTCACATGGAGAGGCCCGTGTGGCAAGGAACTAAGGTCCCTGTCCAACAACTAGAAAGGAACAGAGGCTCTCTGCCAACAGTGAGGTGAGTAATCCTGGAAACTGATCTCCCAGCCACAGTCAAGCCTTCAGATTACTACAACCCTGAAAAACATCTTGAATGCAATCTCATAAGAAATATAAAGCCAGAACTACACACTAAGCCACTCCTAAATTCCTGACACCAATTTATATTAATTCCTGATTTATTATCTTACAGTTTCTATAACTGCAAGATAGTATAGTTATAACTGTAAGATAATAAATGTTTGTTGTTTTAAGCTTAGTTTTGGTGGTAATTTGTTATATAATAGATAACTAATACAATGTGTCTGTGTGTATATATATGTGTATAAACATACAAATGTCTGTGTGTATATATATGTGTGTATAAATATACATTTTTTATTTTATATTTCAAGATTTTTACCCCATCTACTAGTTTATAAATTGTATAAACTACTGCTACAATTTTAGTCTTCATCCAACAAATTATATCACATAATAACTAAAATCAGTAAATTTAATAAC
This sequence comes from Mandrillus leucophaeus, assembly GCF_000951045.1. NCBI lineage: Eukaryota > Metazoa > Chordata > Mammalia > Primates > Cercopithecidae > Mandrillus > Mandrillus leucophaeus. The sequence continues at coordinate 2,045,689 of NW_012107853.1, read as the reverse complement.
CAATGAATCAAAAAAAATTGTAACACTTTTTGCTTATTCTCTTTTTTACTGATGTTTTTATTGAATAATAATTCTTTCAATACATTTTAAATCCAACAGATTACAAATTATTACTACTATCTTATTAAATCCATATTTGGTTAGATTTAATGACCTACCTATTCACTAATTTTTTTGCTAGTATCTATTTCTTTCATTTCAGATCTTCTATCTGGGTTCAGTTTACTCATTCCATATCAAAACCTTTAGAAATGCCTTCCTATATGGTCTGTTGGTATAATGCTCACTGTTTGGCTTATCTGAAAATACTTTTATTTGATGGCTGATTTAATTTTTCAATTGTAATATATCATACCCACATAAAACTGCAGATAGCAGAGATGCTTAGTTTGAAAACAAATTTAAGCAGTGAGTATACCAACGGATGGCAACCTAAATCAAGAAATTAGGGCATTATAGCCTTCTAGAGGCTTCCTTCCTGATCCTTCATCTAAACTAGCCCTGCAAAGTTAATAACTATCCTACATTCTAAAACTGTAGATTAACTTTGCCTTTTTGTAAACTTAATACACCATAACTCTACAGTATGTAATAATTTATATCTGACTTCTGTTCCTCGAAGATGTGTTTGTGAGATTCATCATGTTGCTACATTTTAATGTAGTTTGTTTATTTTGTCATTGTAGAATATGTTACTGTTTTTGTTCATTCCACCATCCATACACATTTGAGTTAATTTCAGCATTTGTCTATTAAAAGAATACTTCTGTGAACTTTGTTGTATATTTCTTTTGGCATGCACATATATATATACATCTGTTTCTTTGTAATCAAATAGAAGTGGTGGGTCATAGATGTTCATAACAGATACTGCTAATACATTTCCAAAGTTCTTGTAGCAATTCTACTTCTAGTTTCTCCATATTCTTGGACTTGGAATTGTCTACCTTTTGTATCTGAGCCATTCTGGAGACTGTGTAGTCACTTTGTTGTTTTAATTGGCATTTCTTTGGCTAATGAAATTAAACTCGTCTTATATCTTCATTGGCTGTTTGGGCATCCTGTTTTGGGGAATGTTTATTCAAGACTTTTGCCCCTTTTTCTTTTAAGTTGTTTACACTTTCATATTAACATGTAAAAGTCTTAAATATTCTAGATGTGAGTCCTCTATTGTACAAATATCTTCTCTCACTCTATGGCTTACCTTTTCACACTCTTAACAATGTCTTTGCTGAGAAAAATTTCCTTGTTTTAATATACTGTAAGGAATCAATTGTATTTTTTATGATCGGTGATTGTATGCATTATTAAAGAAAACTTTGCCTACTGCAAGTTCATGGGGATAGCTCTTTTTCTTTTTCTAAAATCTTTATTATTTTATCTTTAATCTTTAGAGCTATGACCTATATGGAATTATATTTACATAGTGTTATGTAGGGATAAAGTGGTTTTCTTTTTTATATGGATATCCATTTGATCTAAAAACTTTTATTGAAAATTTTTATTGTGCTTCTTTGAGCATGGTTTAATTATTCACTTATTTTGATCTTTTACAATTTCTCTTACTAATGTTTTTATTATATAGTCTTGCACATCTTTCATTAGACATTTGAAATGTGTATGCTATTCTAAATAATTTAGTTTAAGTTTTCATTTACATTACTTTGTACTTGTACAAAAAATAGATTTTTGTTTGTTGATTTTGTCCAGGTATCTTGCTCAGTTCACTAATATTTCTACTAATTTATCTATAGATAATTTTTTCTTTGAACACTGTCATAACATATCTGAGCAATACAGTTTTATTTCTTCTTTCTAATTTTAATACTTTTTTCTCCTTACTAGTACACTTGCAAGGATCACTAGATCAATGTTGAATAGAATTGGCAGTGTGTATAATTGTTTCTTTCCAAGTTCAAGGTAGAAACTATCAATATTTCTAAAACGAAATGATGTTTTCTTTTAACTATTTTAAAACTGTACCATATATCAGAATAAGAAAGTTTCTTTCTACTTTCAATTTGCTAAGTGCTTTTTATTAATGATGATTAAATTATGTCAAGTGCTTTTTCTGCCTCTATTAAAATGATTCTATTACTTTCTTGTTTTCTCCCCACTGTGGTAAATTATGATGATTGATTTTAGAATTTAACCAATCTTGCCTACCTAGAATAAAGTTCACTTGGTATACGATATATTACCTTTTTGATATATCACTGGATTCTGCTTTCTATCATTTTATTACTTATTTTTGTATCTATGCTTATGAATGTTTATGAGAAAGATTAGTTTTAATTTTCCTTGTAATGTCCTTGTTACAATTTGTAATTCAGACAATTATGGCTTTTTAAAATGAACTATGGAATAGTCACTTTTTCAATATTCTAAACAAATTTTTGCAACATTGATAATGTTTCTTTCTTAAATAATTTAGAAAAAGTTACTGATGAAGTTAACAAGGCCTGAGGACATTTGTGTTTATAATACATAATTATTTTATAGTAAATTCACACCCATCTCTACTAGATACAGGAATATTCAGATTTTCTATTTCTTCTTTTCTCAATATTGGTAAATTATACCCCTCTTCCCTCCCCCAGGGGTGTATACTAGTCAAAACTGATTGCAATAATGCTAAATAACCCCGAAACTGAGTGGTTTGCCATCAGCATTGGTTTTACTGCTGTTTTCACAGATCTGTAGGTCAGATGTGGTTCCGTATTGTAGCTTAGGTTTAGGCCAGCTTCACAAGCCTATTTTAGTTTACATACGGCCTGTTTTTCTTCTGGTTGACAAAAAAAGATAAGCAACAAAGCCAAACCATGCAAACACATCTAAGACACTGGATGGCAGTTCATGGTTCATTAGTCAAATCAAGGCACAAGGCCAAGCCCAAACTGTGTGTGTGGGATGCATAGATCAAGGGCATGGATGATGTCAAGCGGGAATTAAAAAACGAGTACTGCCCAGATATTGTTTATGTCATCACAAATTTCTTGTTACCATAACATACATTGTTACATATTTACTATTTTAAAATTTGCTAGTGATATCACTTATTTCATTTCTGATCTTGTCAATCTGTATTTTTCTGCTTTATTTTCTTTTTCAGTCTTGCAAGAGGTCTATCAATTTTATTATTGGTTTCAAAGTACCAAGTTTTCATTGTATTAATTTCTATGCTGCATATTAAAAAATATTAATGTATACATTTATCCTTATTATTTTTCTGTACTTTCTGTGGGCTTAATTTGCTATTCTTTTTTTCTAATGCTTGGAGATACACTCTTAGATAATTGATTTTTCAGATATAAATATCCTTCTAAATACATATTTTGTACATCTGATAACTTTTGGTATGCAATCTTTTTATTATTATCCAGTTAAAAAAATTTTTTTTATTATACTTTAAGTTCTAGGGTACATGTGCACAACGTGCAGATTTGTTACATATGTATACATGTACCATGTTGCTGTGCTGCACCCATTAACTCATCATTTACATTAGGTATATCTCCTAATGCTATAATTTACTGTGTGATTTCTTCTTGACCTATAGTTTATTTAAAAGCATATTGGTTAATTTCATAATAGAGATTTTCTACCTATCTTTATTCACTTATTGGCAGCTTAAATTCATTTTGGTCAGGCAATACATTCTGAAGATTTTAAGTCTTTGAAATTTATTGAGGCTTGGGTTATGATCCATCATTTGGCCTATTTGGGAGAAATTTTTCTACATGACGTCATGAAGTTGAGAAGAATGCCTATTCTATGTCCATCTTAGTGTTTTAATTGGATTTAATCTAATTTGCATTTGATGAAATTGCTAACATAGTTAAGCATCTATTCACCATTTTGCTATTTGCTTTATCTTTGTTCCAGTAACTTGTATTTTTTTTATTTTAGCCTACTTTTGGATTAATCAGACATTATAATTTATTTTTGTTTTCATTTGTTTGATGATGCATATATTTTACTTAATTTCCGTGGTAAATATAGAGATTGCAACATGCTTTCCCAGGTTCAACAGAATTTTAAAAAATCACTTGAGAAGGCATAAACCACATGATACATTAACTCCATTAAATTCCTCTTTTATGTTAATATTACCTTGCAGTTTAATTCTGTATATGTTTTGACACCATTAACAACAGTCTGGCTATTACTGTGCTCCACCTGCTTTCATCTGGCTCTGGTTTGTCCTTGCTCCAAGTTTTCCAAATGACAGCCTGGAATGCTAAGTCCTGCTTCCACTGGCAGACCTCAAAACCTGATCTTTGTATTCTCGGCAATGTGAAACTACCAAAAGCACCACTCTGCTTTTACAAGGACATTTGTTTGGTCTCTTAGCCTTCTGTCCCAAGCAGCTTCAGAATTTGTTCTACGTCTTGAAAGGAAAAAAAAAAAAAGATAACATTAGTTTCTGATCTTCACCTTTCCCTTCTCACTTAAGCAGCTGGCCCCCCAAGTGTGTAATTTTTCTTTCTGTAGCGTATTGTACTGTCAGAAGAGGCCCTGTTTTCTCCACTTACTGGTTATGATTTGTTTACGTACAATGTTTACTGAAATGCATTAGTTTCTTACTGACCTGAAGTGATTAGCTATAGTACAAACATGCACACATATAAACACACAAACAGACATGAGTTGTTACTGTGTGTGTATACATATAGATGTGAATGCATAGATTTAAATATATTTGATAAATTTAAATCCATTAAAAACATTCTCTTTACTGGAACAAAAATTGTTTCATCTTTAGCCACTGAGAGTCTCTTCAAGTTGTGTCTGAAGTTCTTGCAAAATGACCGTGGATGCTTCTGGCTGATCTTGTAAATTTCCTGCCCCGGACTTAGAATCAATTGCCTTTCCATGAAGTTCTGTCTTCTTTTAGTGAGAAGTCATAGTTGGAAACCAAAGTCTAAGTAATAGAAATGATCATTTTATTTGGTTGTACATCATTTATACACCTTCACAAGATACTTACATATATTTTGTCCTGAATTTATTTCTCGGCAGGACAATTGCTTAGGTTATTTTTCCTAACACATTACAAGAAAATGAAGTCTATTGTCTGCTGGTTAACTGGAGTGTCATACTACATTTCTACAGCATGACTATTAATTTAAAGTTTAATATATATATGCATGGCTAAATTATATTTTTAAAGATGATCGTTTTTAGGTTTTTATTCTCCCAAAATGTTAGATTTCTATAAGCAATCCTTCCTGTAACTATTCACATAAAGTCCTAATGAGTTCCTTAGTTCAAGTTTCTGTAGATGCAGTTGCAGGTACAAATTTGCAGAGTATTCTAACAGCTTTGAAATAGATTTCAGGCCTCTTTCTGCCTTAAGGGTAGAGAATATAGAAGACACGGACCATGGAACAGGAGTGTTCTAATATTTCTCACTGTAAAATAACCTAATGGCAGTCTGTTTTATCCATAGGTAAAATAGGAACTTGGTCAATATATTAGATGCCCCTAGAACCTAATCAGCACTAAGCAAACTGAGAAACATCAGTTCCTAAATCTGTAACTGGAAGAAGCAAGCCTTGGATCTAGGTTGATCCAGTTACAGGAGGCTTAGCCAGAGCAGCCAGACAGTACATAAGACATGTTCCTCTCTTGGCTGGGCCGAGAACCAAAGTGATAAATGTGTGGAAACAGCCCCTTCAGTGTGAAGGCTCCAAACAGTTACCGATGGAGACCATGTATGCTTCCCCTCCTCTGCCGCTCCGCCACCGAGAGGCAGCTGGGCTCTGAATATGACTCCCTCCTCACTCCACTCCTACTCCTAACGTCTTCTCAGTGCCAGCAACACAGACTTCATTCACTTAGTTGCTCCACGCCCCCCAAATTAGCAGGTAGTAGTGTGTACAAGGGCCTGTGTGCACACAGCAACTGGGATGAAAATCTTGCTTTCTCCTTGGTGTGGAGCCCCGAGTCCCAGATGCTAAGAAAGGCATAGATTTCTCGGGAAGGGGGGCATGGGCTCCACATCTGACAGCCATTTCACAAGGCGCGACATCATGAAGGAAGGGGGTCAGGCATTAACACAGCTGGCAACCCACAGTGTTAAATTGTCCGTAAAAGCAGTTGTTAAAGCCGGGTGAAAAAAAAAAATAAAAAAAATAAAATGCAGCTCTTCTGCAGACACTCCATGGGCTGCTTATTCAGGAATTTTGCAAAAGCTCAAGGCCGTAATGAGGCCTCTGGTACTCCTCAGCGGCCGGCTCAGCGTGACCGGCAGGCCACGTGATCCCTGTACATTGAGGCCTAATTGATAAGGTTTTGATGCTTAAATGGAGCGCTGATTGCGGGAGTTTCAAGGAACTGCTGCCAGTTAGGGCTCCGAGGTGAGAGGAAATTTTTACACTTCATTCCCAGAGCTTAGCTAATGACTGTTATGAAATGAAAACTAACTTAGGGAGAAATGGAAAAGGGGAGAGGAACCAATGCCTCTGGGTCCAATTCTGTAATCTGATAGTCCTTTAGCTGAAAGCGGCTGGAGAACAAAATACCCCTGGAATACCTTTTGCTCATTCAACTCCTGAAGAGCAGTCAGCTTGTTTCAGTTCAGATTGTAGACGGCGCATCTGGTTCTGGAAGGTTACATTAATTGGAAAAGCAAATGCCTTAAAAATGAGGTGCGGTAGTCCCATCTTGACGAATTGTAAAATGCTTCCCCTGTGGTGTAGAAGCAGACAAACTGGCTCCAATACTGGTTCAGCCACTTACTAGCTTTGGCCTGGTTTCTTCCTTCTCTAAGACTCATTTTCCCCATCAGTGACATGTGAGGTGAGTTGGCACCTTAAGCTTACAGCATTATTATGACAATTCCTCACCTTCATTTCCTCATGACCCCTTCCTTTTTGCTGATAGTGGTGGCAGGTGAGCTGGTTGTTCTGTATGAAGAACAATATCAACCACCAACACAAGAATCGCAACTTACTTTTATTTTGTGCTTTCCATATACCAGGCACTGTGCTCAAACTGGATCATCCCCTGTTATCCCGGTACGGTCCCGAGATGCCACTGTGTGATTAACACCCTTGTCTTAGACGCACCTTGTCATGAGTGGCGCAAGGTCAGACATAACCAGGTCCATGCATGTTTGTGTCATTCCAGAGAATCAGACTTTTATCAATGCAATTTCAATCATAAAAGCCATAAGATACAAGGAATTCCCAAGGGCATTTCTTTTTAGGATGTCCTGTTCACTCAGTAGTCAGAGCTGTGGGCATGCAGGCTCAAGCCACTTCACAAGTCAGTCAATATTGCAAACCATGCATAATAGTGTACTGAATCATTATATAAATGTTATAGATTAAACATTTCCCATCAAACAAAGTAACATTTAACATGAAGAGAAAAGGAGATAGAAAAAAAAAAGCTTAATAAACCAGCCCAAGGAGAGTGATGTGGATAAGGAGTGTCTTGGCCTGATCCAGATGGACGTCAATGTCTTGCAAGGAACAGTCTCTGATTTGGGCAGAGCCTTCAGCCATAGATGCTAAGTGCTGATCATGAATGACAGCAAGATAGGGCCAATCAAGACGGCTGTCTCAAGGTGGTGAAGTCCTGCTTTTTTTATTGCCACAGAGTGCTCTGGTGAGGACTTTTAGTGAAAGAGTATGCCTGCTTATGTTCTTATCTGGTTGGGTGCAATTTTTATTGATTAGGTGAATATCTGGTCCTAGTTGGCATGATACCATTTGAAATGTAAAATGGAGTCTTTTTCTAAGATGGAGTCACTTATGTCAAGGGAGCTCTGTACATCTCTTCCTATAATTTGCTTCCTTCCTTTCTCATCTCTCTTCTCCATTTCTGGCCTAGAGCTTGCTCTAAGCCTGGGTTCTAGTAGCCAGGGTTGCTGTGGGGACAGTCAGGCTCCTACCAGTGTGGGCTTGACATCCAGGGCTGTAGATGTCCAGGTTCTTAGTGAAGCTGTGTCAAGAAGCAAGGGAAACTCTGAATAACAAGGTCCATGTGTAGGGAGATTTAGATCTGAGGTTAAAAATCTGCACTACTCAATTGTCAAGGTAACTCAAAGAGAAGTCAGGGAAAGACCCTGGAAATATTCCAAAAGCCAGCCGTATCCAGGGCACAAGAGTCTTCATGGTGTGTCTGTGACTGAGCCTGTGAGGAGGACGGCTTTGAGGCATTTCCCACAGGAACAAGCTTCCAGACTCCTCGGTGAGACATGGTGGGTCTTCCCTATGCTCATGATTTTTATGATTTGTGGTATAAGCGTAACTTGAAGCTTATCTCATTACAGGATCTTGCACCATTGCAATACCTTTATTCAAAAATATCTTCCCCATTCACTCTTCTTCCCACTTCAGTTTGGTGTTCCTACACCATCCAAACCGCCCTTGTAAGGTTACCAACATCCCCCGTGTTGACAAGTTAATGAGAGTTCTTAGCTCTTATCTCATCCAGACACCTCAGTAGACCTTAACTTAATTAACACTAGCCTCACTCTTTGCTCTTAGTTCTTGGAACACTCTAGTGTCCTTCGTAGTTCTTGGAACACCTTAGTGTCCTTTTCAGTTTAGTTTTGTTTTTGCGGAAACTTTAGTTCACTGTAAGCAGATTGCATGGGAGGAGGGCTTCTTCAATCTCTCCCCAAGGCTGAACCTTTCTTGTAGACTATGTATTATGATGGACAATGAAGTCACACAGATTCATCATCCTCACAGCATACACCTATTCACACCTACATCCCTAGAAATAACATTTTTAAAGGTAGCCAAAGGCACTTTCTCACTTTCTCATTTATCAACCACTACTCAGCCCAGCGCCATCTGGGTTCTCCCTCTATGGCTTCTAAGAAACTTTGCTTGCCAAGTTTCTAATGACCAGCAACCTAAATCTAATGATTGCTTTTCACCTTTATTTGATATGCCCTTGTAGCATTTGAGATGACTAAAGTGAAGTTCTCACTCAAGTTTTCTCTTCTAACACTACAATTTGTTAGTTTTCTTCCCACACGCTATCCTTTCAACTCACTCATTCAAGTACCTCCCAGCCCCGATTATGATTCTTTGATATCACAAGGACCTCGGATCCAATGACCTGGCTGTGATCATCTATGTTTGTACCACCTGGACAGGTCCTCATATTTCATCTTTGCTTTTCTGTTTTCCATCTCCTTTTTACTTTCTGCTACATATTCTGTAAGAGATTCTCACTGTTGTCTTTGAAACTTCTCTTTAGTTTTTCCTTTCCAGTATATGATTTTTTAGAATGTCCAGGGCCTCCTTTTGGAGCTCCTAGTGTTTCTTTACTTGACGTCTATTCCTGTTGCATGGTTGCATTTTTTTCTTATTTAAAAGTATGGAGATACAAGTTTTCTTCTCCTTGCAGAGTTACTGTTTTCTTTGAGCTGTGTCTGTTTATATTTGATTTGATCTGTATTTTTCATAAGTTGAACATATCTAATTCAAAAATCTGAAAAGGAATGCTCCCAAATCCGAAGCCTTTTGAGTGCTGACATGATGCCAAAAGTGGAAAATTCTACACCTGACCTCATGTGATGAGTCTCAGTCAAAATGTAGTCAAAACTTTGTTTCATGCACAAAATTGTTTAAAATATTGTATAAAATTACCTTCAGGCTATGTGTATAAAGTTCATATGAAACATAAATGAATTTCATGTTTAGACTTGGGTTTCATTCCCAAGTTACCTCATTATGCATATGCAAATATTCTAAAGTCCAAAAGAATTTTGAAATAAAAAACATGTCTGTCCGAAGCATTTCAGATAAGGGATGGTCAACCTGTATAAACTATCCTCAGATGTTTGGTAGTCCTTAATTACCAGATCCTGTTTTTGAGTCATTGTTACAAAGCTCATTGGAAATTCTGATAGTGTGGTTGTGGGGTGTACACTTGGGGGAATCAGACTCAGACAGTTAGTGGGAAAACCTCTTGTGTCAATTTCTTTGTGTCTTTCCTCTTGGCACAGTGAAATTCCCCAGAGAAGACTCGACTAGTCTCTTGCTTAGCGAGTGAAGAACTGATTCTCATCATTTATGGGGCTGAATAGAAAGCAGGACACGGGCTATCAGTTCCCAGTACCCATGCATGCACTTAAATCCCCTGTTTTAGTCTACAGACTTGTGTCCTAACCGAACCTATTATCCACGAGTACAGAGCTGCTGTTTTATTCTCTCAAAATACGAGTCTCAGTTCCTTACCAGGGTGAAGGAAAGACTGTCAGCCTGCTAACCTGAGTTGGTGAGAGGATCTGATTACTTCTCAAATCAATTTCCAACTGACCCTCGTTAATTTAGCTCCTTCCTTCAAACTGGCTTCTGGCATGCATGGTTTCCTCAATGATTGAGACTTTTGGAGGTTCCGGTATAAAGTGTGTTTGCTATTGCATTTCTCTCCTGCTTGTTTGGAATTCAGTCTTCTCAAGCCTCAAAAATATTCATTGTCCATCTGATATGCACCATCTAAAATTTTGTTATTGTTTACCCCTTTCTCATCTTTCCTATCGCTGGAGGGTTTTGCTTTTAAAATACATTTATAGTTATTTTCATGAGATTTTAGTAGAAAAAAAAGTTGCTTCAGGTGCCCGATCTACTATCTTTACCTCGTCTTCTTTGATTTTTATTCACCTGAATTAGTAGCTTACATTCAGAGCCACAAAATTCATGAGACTCGTAATTTCCGAAGATATGTTTAGTTCTCATACTTGAATGAGAATATGACTGGGGATAACACATTTTTGTTCCAAAATTATTTTTCTTATTAATCTATAGATTATTTCCATTTTTTTCTTGAAACGGATGGTGGCAGTAATAAATCTTATTTTAATCTCCTCATTCTTGCATAGATGATCTCCGTAAGCTATTATGATTTTCTTTATTTGATGGTGTTCTAAAATTTCTCTACCTTCCCTTTCTGGATTTGCTGTTGAATATCTGCTAAAACTTCTGAATCTATCCCTCATAGTTCTAATTTGTCCTGCATTTGGCGGATAATTCCTCAGCAGGAGTTTCCAGCTCAGTTATTGGCTCCGCTATGTTTACTCTGTTCCTATCCTTAACATTGCCTTTTAAGTGCCCTAATGGTACTCAGTGTCTCAGGTCATGAATTCCATCATATCGTGTTACTATGTTCAAAATATCCCCATCAGTTGATGCCTGTTGAAAAGTCTGTCCTTCTGGGGCTATTCTTCCTCAGATATTGATGCATCATTATACAAATGTATCTTTATTTCTTTACAGTGCTGGTTTTCTGTGATGATGGGAAGCTAGTGCTACTTGGGAGCTGCCCAGGTAGCTTCTCTGCTGTGAGCGTATGCTCCTTTCCTTCGTATCAGCAGACACAGGGCACTGCTCCCTTCCAGACCCAGCCTTCAGCGATACCTCAGGGTGGGGCTGGTAGAGGAGGCAGAGAGAGAGACCGAATTGCCTGGCTGTTCTTTCTGTTATTCCACAACCAAACACCCACCGACTGGCCTCTTTGCCTCTGATTTTAAAATCCACCATCTTAGAGCGTGGGAGGACTCTAGATTCACTCCTGCTTTGCCTATCAGCCCTCTCCTGCACGGGTTGGACTTGGTGTTCTCATTCAGTCCATCCCATCTACATTCCATTGTGGAGACATTGTGGAGACACCAATTCCTGGCCCATCGGTGGCACGCTTTCTCATCTCCCCGTACTGTTATACATTCTTAAAATCAATCTTTAAAAATAGATCTTTTCTATAATTTTTATAATTTGTGATATAAGGGTAGCCTTTGGCTTATCTCATCACAGGATCTCGTACCATTGCAATACCTTTATTCAAAAATATCTTCCCCATTCACTCTTCTGCCCATTTCAATTTGGTGTCCCCTACACTATCCAAACTGCCCTCGTAAGGTTACCAACATCCTCCATGTTGAAAAGTTAGAGAGTTCTTAGCTCTTATCTCATCAGACTCCTCAATACATTTTAATTTAATTAACACTGGCCTCACTCTTTTCTCTTATTTCTTGTGACACCATAGCGTCCTTCTCTTCCTCCTACTTCTCTCATTTCTCTTTCCTATTCTCTTCTGCTGGTCCTTCTGCTCCTACCAGAATGAACCTGGTAGGGTCCTTTCAGGTCTCCATTCTGAGACATTTTTCTTCTCTTTCTTAATGATTTCATTGGAATCATCTCGAATCTGACGTGAAGGCTCCAAAGAATATATATATATATATGTGTGTGTGTGTGTATGTATAAAATCTCAAAGATTTTTCTTCTGTGTTTCAACTCAAATACATGATTTCTAGGGTGATATAGCCCATCCTTGTCTTTTAGATTTTTCATGATAAAATCAGTCAGTCAATATTTCACATTAGAAAACTGTCCCTCTTCTTTGTGTCCAGTTGGCCCCCCAATCCTGTCAGTCCTGTTACCATCTATGTCTCCAATTAGTTTGTGCCCCCCGCCTACTTCTTAGTACCCATACCCTGGTATAGGTCTTTGTCTTTGTTACCATAGGCATGTTTCCTGGAGACACAGACCTGGAGATGGAGATTAGCAATTAGCACACAGGTACTTGACTGGAAATGCTTTCAGTATCACCACCTTGGGAGGGAGTGGACAGAGGCAGGGCTGGGCAGGAGGAGAAGCTGAATTTCAATGCAGTCCTAACTTGGGCTGCAGGGGACTCCATTAAAACCTGGGATGGTCCTTCAGACTTGTTCCAAGTTGGGGGTGGAGAAGCTGAGCCTTTCTACACCACACTGAACAGATGTTAGATGTGAGTTGCTCGTGGAAGCGGGTATGACATTGGCCACAGCAGTTTTCTCAGCCAAGACAATTCTCAAAAAAGGCTGACAGCTGAGGCCTGTCTTTTGGAAGCACTCCCAGCTGTGGAGGGCACAAGTTCTTGGTCCCTGAAGGGGCGTCTGGGTGGCACATCCTACTGTCCACCACACTTGTTTTCTGAGTCACTGGAGCAACCTCCTAACTGGTTTCTCTGAGCACTCAGCTTCCCCTCCCCTCCAAACCCATTCTCACACAGCTGCTGGAATGAACCTTTAAAAAGATATTTGGTTATATCACTTCGGTGGCTTCCCATTGCCTTCCAACTAAAAAGCTGAAGCCTATTGACAGTATGGTATAAAGCTCCGTCAGAGTTTGTCACTTACCTTCATCACAAGTGCATCCACACCTGCCACCACATCCACATTTCAGCCATGTGCAAACGCTTGTCATTTTCCTAAACTTTGCATTGTTTTTTACATTCCTGTGCATTTAAACATTCTGCTGTCTCTGGTACTAATAATATTCTTCACTTCTCCACCTGACTACCTCCTATTCCCTCCTTTAAAATTCAGCTGGGGCACCATCTTCCCTAGTGAATCTTATCTACCTTCCATATTCAGCTAGGGCACGATCTTCCCTAGTGCATCTTACCTACCTTCCATAGTCAGCTGGGGCACCATCTTCCCTAGCGAATCTTATCTACCTTCCATATCTGATGAAATGCTCCTCCTCTGTGCTCTCACAGCCCACTCTGATAACCTCTTTCATTGCATCTATCACAATATATTTTGTCCCTGTTTGTCTAATTCCTTCGATGCACTGAAATCTCCTCAGGGTCAGGGACTAAGTCTTTTTCAACTTTGTGTAGCTTAATAAAGTTCATACCTCCTATTTATTTTTTGAATTAATTATCTCCCTTACCCCTGCCATGAATAAAGATGTCATAACCATAGTGAGCTGAGCCGAAAGGTAGATTAGCAGTTCTACCTGCAACATGACATTTCTCTAGAGGCAGTTCAATTTTGCATGAACCAACTATTTTGAGCACACCAAACAATGCTTCATGAAGCCAGGTAGAGTATTTGGGGTCCCAAGTAGACTGCACATTGTGGTGAAGAATGATACAGGATTTTGAGCCAGAAGATCTGGTATCATTTCCTCCTTTTTCATTTATTAGTAATGTGACTTGGCAAGTAAGTCAACTTCTCTGGCTCCTTGTAAACTAATCTCCTTGTAACATAGTGGGATTGGGTTACATCATCGCTTAGTCTTTATAAAATCTGGTGGTTGGATTGTTTGTCCAGCAAATGTGTGATTGTCCTCTGCAAAGTTCCATTCTGAACTCAACTCTCAATTACAGATTTCTGCTTTGTCTTGTTTTATGTGAGCATTGCTCGTATCTTATCTGACAACTCTGGAGTGCTTCTCTCTCCACTCAGCCAGTCTCCTCTAGATTGAGGCCACATACATCTCTGAATTCCAGATAGACCATTTACTGGTGGAGAAGACACAGCAGCTGTCCTAGGATTGCCTGAAACACCTCAGGTCCCAGGGAGTGTAGGCAGAAACTCTATAGATCTGCAGTATTACCAAGAGCACTCTGGATGACACTAGGGATGGCAAGTTCTCACTGCAGACACTTGCAGACCCTCTCTCTGATGTCTGTTAGATTTCCATAGCATTCATGGAAACTGACATGCATTGAAAACTCAATAAATAAGAAATTGTAGTCAAATTTGATTCCATTCCATAATTAAAGGAGAAGGGTAATTTATAACTCCAATTACTGAAATGTTCACTATATTTTTACATTTAAAAATGCTTAAAAAATATAAATACAACATATATTCCAAACTCAAGGCTCTATTTGTTTGCCACTATATATAACGCATATGACACACGGACCACCTTTCCCTTAAATTTTTAAAAATAGGGAAAATTTTTACAGATGGGGAAATCGAGAACCAAAAATGTATGCATCTTGCCTCTTATGTCTGTGTTTGTTATGATAGAGATGGGAATATTTCAACTCATTGACATGAAGTGCACTAATGGGTATGTATTCTTTTGTTAGAATTTTTCTCTTTCTTTGGAAAACACAATCCTTAAATAACTTTGGTCCAGCAGATTGCAAAACATGTTTTTGGCTGTGTAGTTTGAGTATCACTTGAAAGCACAATTCTTGTAAAAAGAAAAGTTATTAGGAAACAAAATTCTGCTCTTGATTCGCTTGACATCACTATAGCAATATGTCGTGGGGTCTTCTGATCACCCACAAGTGTCATTGTTTATGTTTAACAGTATTTGAGTCTAATGAAGGGGCCGTCTACAAAGTGGCTGAGACTGGGGGTTACTATGTCTCTCCTCTTTACTGAAAAATGTCTCTAGGTTGGTTCTGTGTCTGGCTTTGCCAAGGGAGTAACTGAAGCCTGCAGATACACAGTTTGTGCCTGGAGTGGTCTGCTTCTGATTATGGGCCAAGAGACAGCTACAGTTATTGGTCTTTAAACACACTTCCAAATCTGAGACTTAATTCTATCTATCTATCTATCTATCTATCTATCTATCTATCTATCTATCTATCTATCTATCTATCTATCTATCTATCTATCTATCTCTCTCTCTCTCTCTCTCTCTCTATCATCTATCTATATATTTATCCTATCTATCTATCTATCTCTCTCTCTCTCTCTCTATCTATCATCTATCTATATATTTATCCTATCTATCTATCTATCTATCTATCTATCTATCTATCTATCTATCTATCTATCTATCTTACACACACACATACAACCATAATTAAGACTCACCAGCACTGGCATCCAGAAAGGGAAATAATCAAGAATGTGCCTGCCATTTTCCCCTAGTGCACAGTAGGCAACAATGTTAATCTGATGTTCAGGAAAGGGGATCACAAACCCCAGCTTAATAACAGTGTACAGAAAGGACGCAGTTATTAAACTGGGGTGTTGGGGACAGGAGAACATGAAGGTAGTGCTTCTATAACAAAAGGAAACTCTCCAATAACCCTGTTCAGGTTGTAGTGACAGTATTAGCTTTTGGAAATGTCCTTTGAGATCATGAATAAAAGGTCTGAGATAAGTAGCAATTACAAAAATAAGAGTGCATCCTGGATGTAATATATCTTACATATTGGAGTTATTTAATAATATATTTACTGTGGTTCTCCAGCACACAACGCCTGGAATTCCCAAATTAGCCATTGAGGGTTTCAAAGAGTTTTCCCAGACACCTTTA
Organism: Mandrillus leucophaeus; assembly: GCF_000951045.1. Lineage (NCBI taxonomy): Eukaryota > Metazoa > Chordata > Mammalia > Primates > Cercopithecidae > Mandrillus > Mandrillus leucophaeus. Next base: position 2,029,667 of record NW_012107853.1, on the reverse strand, counting down.
TTTCCCTTTATTAGTATGCTGGCTGGATTATTCTTCTGCATTATCCATTTTGTAGAAAGAAAATGCTTCCAACTGTATGAATAAGAGACCAATTTGTAATGTGAGGTGAAATTACCTAAGGTGTCTTTCTGCCACGCACACACTAAACCTTCCTAGGATGTTGATTTGATGTGTTTGTAATGGACACAATCCACCTAGGGAATACTCCAGCAGGTTGTAAGATGGAGACACCCAGAGAACAGCCTCCACCTCCTCCACCTTCCACCCCACAAGGAATCAGATGCTTTGTTTCAATTACATTTAATACCTATTGCTTCCACAACCCTTAGCCTGCTGTGATTAAATATTGATGCTGTTCTTTCAGATTGGGCTTCTGTTTTACTTTTGAGTTGTATTTCTGGGGAAAGAGGGCTTCTTAAATTCTCCCCTTCACCCCCAAAAATTACATAAATGAAGCCAGAACCCTAACATTTGCCTCTTTTAAAGAAATTGATTAAGGCATCTTTATAACTGTCACCACCTGTAAGTATACACATTGGATACCAGGCTAACCAAGGTCTGTGTTTAAAAGTGAAAATCTTCATGGCAGGTCCATGCCCTTTCTTTGTATCTGTTCTTTGTGTGCTTGCATAATTCCTGGCACATAACAGGTGATCAATAACTCTTCAGTTAACTTAATTAAATAAAAATCCAATAGTTCTCTTCCATCTTCCTTTGTCATTATTCTTACAGAGATTTCCACATCATGTACACTATGGCCAGTTTAATATTTCCATCCTTCTAGAAATGAACTAAGTGACTATGATGGTTAGTTTTAGTGTAAATTTAACTACACTGAGGGATACCCAAATAGCTGCTAAAGCATGATTGCTGTGTATGTCTGTGAGGGTATTTCCAGAAGAGACTGGCGTTTGAATCAGTGGACTCAGAAAAGACGATCCGCTGTCACCCAGTGTGTGGGCAGGCACCATCCAATCAGCCAAGGGCCTGGACAGAGCTAAAAAGGTGGAGGAGAGGTGAATTCACTCTCTTTTCTGGAGCTGGGACACTCATATTCTCCTGTGCTTGGACATCAGAACTCCAGGTTCTCAGGCCTTCGGACTCTGACTTGTACTAGCAGCTCCCCTAGGTCAGGCCTTCAGCTCTGGACTGAGAGTTATATCATCAGCTTCCCTGGGTCTCCAAGCTGCAGACAGCACATCTTGGGATATCTCAGCCTCTGTAATCATGAGAGTAAGGCAATTTTCTGTATAAACTGCCTTTCATCTCCCTCTCTCTCTTTCTATATCCTATTGGTTCTGTTTCTCTGGAAAACCCTGACTAATATAGTGACTTTTCCAAATTTTATATAAATAGCACTGGTGCTGGGGTTAAAACCCAGGAGTTTTGCAGCCCCACAGTTGTACAGCTGATGTGTAAGATATTTATTTATTTACTAAGCACCTACTATGTGCTACTCCCTACGCAGAAGATAAAGAGATGAATAAGACATAGACTATTCCTGGAGAAGATTCTTTCCTAATAGGGGAGATACTGGCTTAATATATCTTAATGTCATGTGTATTTCTCTAACGGAAGTGACACCTAGTGAACACACAGTTATTGGAATTCAGTGGATATGCAGTCGCTATTTGTCGATTGGATATTTTGGAATGTCTGGTTTGGTACAACTGTATCTTGATGTAAATACAGGCTTACCTTGTTTTATTGCGTGTTACTTTATTGCGCTTTGTAGATACAACTTTTACTGTATAGGAACTGGGAAATCAAAAATTGTGTATGACTCTTTGTATCGTGATTGGGCTATTCTCTTTAGTGTGGTGGCCAGAAACCAAACCTGCAATATGTGAGAGCTATACATATATTTCATTTACTTTCACAGGGAAGGAAAATGAGACTCTGGAGGGAAAAAATAACTTATTATCATGGAACCCTTGGTCCTAGAGGCATGGCCAGAGTCATGTCCAGTCCAGTCCAGAAGGCATGTGATAGGTACATCAGAATTTCTGTAGCGACTCTTGCATTTGGGATATTTTCAAAGTCTAGAGGCAAAGTAACAATATTAAAATCATTCTAATTAAAATTAGAGAATCATATGAACAGAGCTCAAATTAAAACTGCATAACCCAAAACAAAAACAAAAACCCAATAAACTCAAACTCTTTTATCTCTACAGACCAGCCCTTTTCCACCTCTGACCTTCTGCAATAGATTGTGTTACAGGGTCACCACTCAGCATAAAATATTTGTTATTTCTCTTTTTTCAGCATTTGCACCGAGCTTTTGGTCAAGACTTACCCTGGGCATTCCAGCAAAGATTCACATCAACTCACCAAATGGCCAATTCATTTCCAGAGTCTCTTTAAACGTTTCTGGTCTGCAGGATATAGCTGAACATTTTATTACATATTGCTTCCACTAAGACGTAGAAAAAGACTTATTTGTAACTCCTGCTCTTTCTAAATTCCCCCTTTAGAATGGGCAGCCTAACACAATGCTGCATGATTTTTACTTCTCTCAACTTTGCTTCCTGTGCCAACATGTTAAGTGTTGGATGGATTTGTGTTAGAAATGAAGGGCCAGGCCAGGCACAGTGGCTCATGCCTGTAATCCCAGCACTTTGGGAGGCAGAGGCGGATGGATCACTTGAGCCCAGGAGCTTCAGACCAGGCTGGGCAACGTGGTAAGACTCTGTCTACACAAAAAATAAAAAACTTAGCCAGGCGTGGTGGCGTGCACCTGTAGTCCCAGCTACTCAGGAGGCTGAGAGGAGAGAATTGCTTGAGCCCAGGAGGCAGAGGTTGCAGTGAGCTGAAATCATGCCTCTGCACTCCAGCCTGGGTGATAGGAAAAAGAAACAGAAATGAAGCACCAGCCATCATGGCTTTGGTGTTTGAACTATATGCCAGATTAACCTTAATCAGTGCTACCTGCTTAATATACACAACAAAACTAAATGAAACACAACAATCAACATTATTACTCTATTAGTACTTTAAAAAGTGACTTATCCCTTTAATCTTAAAACTTTCATTCAAATTTTGGCTAACATGGTGAAACCCCATCTCTACTAAAAAATACAAAAAAACTAGCTGGGCGAGGTGGCGGGCGCCGGTAGTCTCAGCTACTCGGGAGGCTGAGGCAGGAGAATGGCATAAACCCGGGAGGCAGAGCTTGCAGTGAGCTGAGATCTGGCCACTGCACTGCAGCCTGGGCAACACAGCGAGACTCCATCTCAAAAAAAAAAAAAATGTTTATTCTACAGAGTTGTTTAGTCATTTTCTTTAGATCATTTAAGTGTCTCCTTACAGATCATACATAAGCCACACAACAGAAATGGAAGCCAGATATATTTAAAGGTGAAGAAGTAGGTGATGCTTTTAACTGGAAAACAATCAAAGTAAAGCTAAAATGTGCCTTTGCAAATAAATGCAAGTAAATATGAAGTAGGATTTGGTTTACCAAAATTAAATTATACTTAACATTTTTGTTTTGACTGGATCTGCTCTTTGAAGGGAAGTGCCTGTATATTCATTTGACTAAAGAAGAACGAGAAAAGAAGAAACTCCTGTTGCTGGCCTATTGATTTGAAGCATAGTTTGAAACTAATTTGTAGGGAAAGGGATATCTCCAAGTAATTCACAACAGTGTCTGTTCCTAGCCAGTGTAAACAAACTAGAGCAGTAATGAATTCTTGGTGGTTACTGAAGTCAGCTTGCTGTGGAGAAGCAAAATGATTTGCTTTAGTGGATTCCTGATGTGTTGACTGGCTGCCCAGAATTGAGATCCAGTTGCCAGAGGTGGGTGCAGGGAGTAGAGAACTAAATCTCAGATTTCCATGGTTCATGAATGTCTTGTGCAAAGACAGGGTGGAACAATTTGCTGCCCCCATGAGCTGGTATGAAATGAACGATTGAAAGGGTTATGCCTATACCTGAAATAGGAAACGTGATTATTAGAGACTGGCCACCACCTAGGTCCCCCCTTTCAAATGCCAAGAGCAGTGAAAGAGGGAACAAGGCTTCTCCACCTGACCAGATGTGGTGGGTATGTTTCTGCTGAGCCAACCTACCTGCTCCTAAAGAGTCTTGACTATGGTAGTGTAGACCTAAAGGATGCTTGGTCTTGTTTTTCACTCATTTATCTTCCTGGGAAGAAGAGCAACTCCTGTGATGAGTGAGACTGGGAGAAATAAATGAGAATGTGCCCCCCAGCTCCTTCCTTTTTGTCTCTTTTGAGTGAGTCTGGGGGTTGTCAATCCTGAAAGTACATCATCATCACCTAGTGAGCTTTTGAATAATCCTCAAGTCCAGGTCCCACTTAATTCGTCTGGCGTGGAGCTCTGGGTGTTGATCGTTTCAGAGTTCCGCAGCTGCTTCCGGTGTGCAGCCAGTTCCAAGAAACCATGAGCCAAGCTGCCCCCAGGACACACGGCTCCTCTGCTCTTCCTTGCAGCGGTAGCCTGCACTTGTGGAGGCCTGCCTGTGATGTCCTGTGACAATTCGGTGAGAATGTCACTTTAGGGAAGGTATTAGCAAACCCAACGTGGCAACACATTTGAGAAGAATTCTTAAAAATGTTTTACCAGTAATAAAGCTAAATATTTCCTTGGTCTCTCTGATTGCAATGCTGGGTTTTGTTTTGTTCCAATCTTAGAAATGTGAGAAGTGTGATTAACTTTCAGCCTCAAACCTGGGAGAGGTATTTGCCATCTTTGGCTTAACTTCTTCAGTTTCTATGAGTTACTTCTGCACCTGGAGCTTCTCCACATCATGCCTTGAACATCCCTGAGAAGACGAAGGATGCTAGTCCAAGCAAGGGCTTGGAAATATGCTTAACCTGTGCCAAGAGCATTTCTCCCTTACATTTAAGAAGTGTAGGCCAGGCGGGGTGGCTCACGTCTGTAATCCCAGCACTTTGGGTGGCCAAGGCAGGTGGATCCCAAGGTCAGGAGATCGAGACCATCCTGGCCAACATGGTGAAACCCTGTCTCTACTAAAAATACAAAAATTAACCAGGTGTGGTGGTGGACACCTGTAGTCCCAGCTACTCAGGAGAGTGAGCCAGGAGAATCGCTTGAACCTGGGAGGCAGAGTTTGCAGCGAGCTGACATGGCACCACTGCACTCCAGCCTGGGTGACAGAGAGGGACTCTGTCTTAAAAAAAAGAAGAAGAAGAAGAAGTGTAGCAAAAATGTAAGTAGCTTCTGCATATTGGTCTTCCATTTTTCCTAAAATCTTTAAAACATTAATCTATAGATATTTATGAAATATTTGTATAGAAGAAGAATGTATTTCTAAAGATAAACTGAAACCAAAGAGCCTAATGGCATATGTCTTGATGTTGAATGCCACAGTAGGAGAATTACACAAATATCCTGCCCTCTAAGACATTTCAGGATACACTGCAACTAATCAGAAGCCTTGTATTTATTAAAACACAGTTTATTTGAGAAAGTTATTCGTCTCCTTACTTGACAGAGTCAATAAAGTCCATCTTTTTTTGTTTGTTTGTTTTTACTTCAGTGAAAAGCCTCTATAACTCTGCTTTAAAAAATATTTACTTATTCTGGAGATGTAAAGAAAGCACATCTTGGTGGAATACATTTTCAGCTATCCAGTCTGCACAGAAAATCACGATTGTGTTGTCTGTGTTGGGGAATGATTGTAAACAGCGCACCAGCTCACTGCAGTGGTGCCAGCCCCTAATTCCATAAGTGGCTGTGGATGCTTTAACCAGGCAGCACCACACAATGTGTCTAATCTGCTATGCAGCTGCAATGTTAATGGGCCAACTGCGTTATCTCACATTTGCCTGGAAGGAACAGCGGTTTCTAAATGAATTGCTATGATTTCTAATACAGATAGAAGGACCAGCCACCACGGGCCCATGTTAGCAACTGACAGACCATACACAATGATGGGGCCTTGTGTTTATCTTGCTCCTCCCAGACCCTGGAGAATGACAGATTTGATGCAGGGAGATAAATGAGGAGGAGAGCAAATTTTGAAAGGGAGAAGGTTGTAGACTTTTCTTAAGTGCTCAAATGAGGGAGCAAGGTTCCCATTTGTACCGACTTTACGACAGGACAGGGCACTTGTCTCTAGCTGATGGTTAGTAGGTGTAGATGGATCAGATCATTCTGGTGGAAAAGTGAAAAGGCATTTGGAGTCAGAACTCAGGATCTGCCGTTGATTGTTATTGGTAATTTAGGATATTACCATCATATCTTTTCCGTATTCGAAGTCAATGTTTGTCGCTCATTAATTCCCGGAGAAAGACTACTTATCCTTAATTAATGTTCTTTGTCAAAGCTCAGCAGAGGATGAATGTCAGGTTGGTTCAACACCATCATCTGCACGCATGGCCATTTCTGCAGCTGTGGCTGCTGGCTAGTGCTGGGCTGCAAAGGCAGAGCCAATGTCTATCCTAAGAGGAGGCTGGGTTTAGGGAGCTTTTCTATTTTTCTCTCTGACTTTACCCCATTATCACAAACATGTAAAACCTGTTATTCTTTTAAAGACAAAATTAGAGGAAAGTAAACAATTTTCTAGGGGAGTCCTTGAAACAAGAATAAGTCACAGATGGCAAGATTCTGAGCCTTTTGTACAGGACGCATGAAGGCTAAGCCACCTATATTTTTTGGGTGATGGGAGTCAGCTTGCCAACTTGAAGTATAAATGTCAAGAAAAGGATGATATCATTTCTTAACAATAGGAAGCCTTCAGGCTACTCTTTGGGCTCTTGATGAAGGAAGAGCTAGGATCATGGTTACATGTCCTGATAGTACATTGAATTTCTTTACAGTAATTAGTACATTTATTTTTAAAATATTATGTAAACCAATTCATGAGGCTACATACTCTTCTTGAAATATTAGTCAACTTGTTTTTTCTATCTAGGTAGTTTTCTCCTTTTCTCTTTTCCCCCATTCAAGCATGGCCCCAGGAGGGCTTATGAGGGGGTGGGAATAAAGGAATCTTCCCAGATTTGGTTTCTATAAAACGAATGGTTAAAAAAGGGAAGAATAGAGTTTAAGAGTATTGGTAAAAAAATATTATGAAAAAGATGGACCATGTTATCTGAGATAGATAATAATGAAGTAATTTAAGATGGATAAGAAGAGAAAGAAAAAAAGAGAGGGGCAACAGGTTAGTTGAAAATAGATGGTTGATGGACTGAAAGTCTCTACGAGTTCAAACAACATGAATAGTAAGAAGAGGATGGGAGATTCTGAGATAGAGCAGTTGTGAGTGATAACAAGGCTTGGGAAGTCATTATGGGAAGGGGCAGCTTATGGGAATGGCAAGCACCATTGGAGATGATGAGTTTTAGAGCCCAGACGGTGCTCATGTTGGAGGAGGTGGTCCACATTAATGCCGATATCTCCCAGTGTCCTGGCCGTGCCCGAGGTGGATATGAAGACCATCCTCCTGGTGCTTGATCCCTCAGTAACTGTGAAGCTTAGAGGTATCCAGTCTCCCTCTAAGAGATCTGCTTGTTTAAAACTCCCTCCACTAGCCTCCATCATGCCTCCAGGCCCCTTCGAAGGCTGCACATGCCATCTTGTTTTCATTATCTCCTGAGTACACGCAGGAGTCTTAAGCCTTTTTAAGCAGCCAGTTGTAGAGCCACCCTTGTCTTTCAGTAATTTGGTTCTTAACAATTGCCCGTCAATGCAGTAAGATGGAGCTGCCTGAAATAGGCAACCGGGGGGAGGCCACTCTGGTTTACTGAACTGTCCCATTGAACTCTGCTGGATGAGGTAACTTAAAATGTCTTATTAGCTTCATATTGAGGATTTTTAAAAAATCAAGATACTCTATAATACTCTACTCTTGGTAAATTGTCCCCAGTCTTCGTGCTGATGAGCTGATAAGTCAGTATGTGTTTTCTGAATATGGTCACAACTATCTCTTGTATCTCACAGCTTTTCCTCCAGTGGGACCTTGACATTCCATCCATTAGGGGTGGTGTGTACATCCTTCCCTTTGAACCTGGGAAGAACTGTTTGACTGTCACAAAGGAATGTATCAGAAGTAACACTGATTTCTGAGGCTAGATTAGAAAAGAAAAAAGCTAGGCATTTCTTGATTGTTGTCTTGGAACCCAGCCTGCTTGTGAGGGAGTCTGAACCAGCCTGTGCAGAGAGACCACACGGAGAAGCCATGTGGAGGTGCTCTGGTTGACAGTTCAGCTGAAGTCCCAGCAAGCAGCCAGCATCGAGTGCCAGATGTGTGATTACAGGCACCTCTGAGATGACTTCCCGTCCCAGACAACAAACTACCCAGCCCTTGAATTTTTTTGGTTGAGGCCCTAGACACTGTGCAACTGGACATGCCATTCTTGCTGCACACTGTCCAAATTTCATGTGCATTGATTCAAGAAGCATAATAAAAAGAGTACATTTTCACTTGCTTTATTATATGGCAATAGATTATCAGAACAACATGGCATTAATAAAATTTTTGGAGTTAAGTGCTTGTGAGTCTGTGTGTGTGTGTGTGTGTGTGTGTATTCACTAAAACACAAGCCTCCTCCTGATTTAACCAAATTCATATCAGCCTAGCAATTAACCTGTCCTTGAAAACTGTCAGGATGCAGGTGGTGCTTTGAGGATGCCATAGAGCTGGAGCCTATGTGAGTACAGCTCTAGGATGGAGAACAGATCTCAGGGAGATTATACTGGATTGCACAAAAAATTGTTTTTCTACCACTCAGCAGATTCTTTTGGTATTTTCTGAGTTATTTACCTTCAGTTTCTCTTTTGTAGCAAAAGCTCTCCTGTTTAACTCAGTTGCTAGGGAACTTTTAGTACTTCACTTCCTATGCCAACCCCCCTTTCTTCCTCTGCATACCTCTGATCTCAGATCTCAGATTGGACATCATGCTTAATATTGGCTTCTTTAGATCCCACACACCCTATCTTTTCCTGGTTTTTATTCTGTCAAATTTATGTATCATATCACATATCATATGATACATATCATATCGCATGTATGTATCATACATTTTATCATACATACAAATGATCATATATG
>NW_012107853.1:2014985-2015526 GCF_000951045.1 Mandrillus leucophaeus | reverse complement strand
GAATGGTTAAAAAAGGGAAGAATAGAGTTTAAGAGTATTGGTAAAAAAATATTATGAAAAAGATGGACCATGTTATCTGAGATAGATAATAATGAAGTAATTTAAGATGGATAAGAAGAGAAAGAAAAAAAGAGAGGGGCAACAGGTTAGTTGAAAATAGATGGTTGATGGACTGAAAGTCTCTACGAGTTCAAACAACATGAATAGTAAGAAGAGGATGGGAGATTCTGAGATAGAGCAGTTGTGAGTGATAACAAGGCTTGGGAAGTCATTATGGGAAGGGGCAGCTTATGGGAATGGCAAGCACCATTGGAGATGATGAGTTTTAGAGCCCAGACGGTGCTCATGTTGGAGGAGGTGGTCCACATTAATGCCGATATCTCCCAGTGTCCTGGCCGTGCCCGAGGTGGATATGAAGACCATCCTCCTGGTGCTTGATCCCTCAGTAACTGTGAAGCTTAGAGGTATCCAGTCTCCCTCTAAGAGATCTGCTTGTTTAAAACTCCCTCCACTAGCCTCCATCATGCCTCCAGGCCCCTTC
>NW_012107853.1:1982953-2013400 GCF_000951045.1 Mandrillus leucophaeus | reverse complement strand
ATTTATGTATCATATCACATATCATATGATATATATGATACATATCATAAAAATCTCAAGTATCTGTATCCCATTTTGACCATTCTTTTATTAGAGGTATCTTTACCACTTACACATGATGTATCTCAGTACCTCTTTGTATATAAATGCATAAATGACACACAAAGTGACATGTTGGTTGACTCATTTTATATTCGCTTTGAGCGTGTCATTGGATAGATAACGTAAAATCCTTGGGATAGATTATAACATTAAGACTTCCTTAGGAACAGTGTCTCATGTCTTATTAACTTTAGAGTTTCAAAGACTTTCGAATTGTGTAGCTTAAAGATTTTATACTAAAATTTAAATATATAGCCTCTTGGCTTGCTCTGAGTGGATGTAAAGGAAATGATCACAAAACCTGCTTAACCATTCATGCATTATTCCCTCACATGCTTGAATACTGGCATGAGACGTGGTTTCAGAATGCAGAGAATACATAAACCCACTTGAAGAATTAGCCCTTACCCAATATTCCTACTTTGAGTGCACACAATGCTGCAGAAGTACTTCCCAGCATATTGTTTCACTCTCAGTATCTGTACAAAATACACTTAGTCCTTCACATTTTTTTTTACAAACAAAGCCTAAGAGAAATAATTCTCCTCCTTAGAAAGAAGAGCATCACTGCAGTTATTAATGATCTGCAAAGGGTAGAGCAGAAGACAAAGCTTTGTATTTTGACCAATCTATTCCTGAGAAAATGCCTAAGAGTTGTTGTTTGTCTGTTTGTTTTTTAAGGGTGGAGGACTGTCACTAAAAGGAATAAGCCCTAGCAGAAGAAACAGATGAATATTTCAACCTGGTGTTATTTTGCTTTTGGCCTGGAAAGGCAAAATACATTTTTGCTAATAGATTTTTTTTTCTCCTGTCACATGTACAGCAGGTTATAGAACGCAAATTATGGTAAATCTCCTGCTCTTTGCATGAGAAACAAATAAACAAAAACTGCCAACCAAACAAAAGAATATGATTTGTAATCCTCTACAATTGCATCTCTTTCCAGCAGTATATAATCACACTGCCACTCTCATTTTACAGCTTGGGCGGGATGGGAGAAATCACATTTTTTTAAACTTTTGCTGATAAAAAATAATAAGTAGAATAATAAAAGCCATTCGTTTTACCGAGTGTATTGTAGAGAAAGAGCAAAATTCTGTGGCTATTTATTAATCAGCTGGATTTGTACATGCAGAGTATTTGACTTAAGCTCAATCTGCTCCCAAACAAATATCCCCACAGCAGGTTATGCATTAGAGCCATTTTTCTCGGATTTAAATCTGCCAAGTGGAGCCTTCGGTGCTGTCATCGTTCAGGAAGCTGAAGGCTTACTGGAGACTTTTGTTCTGATGGAAGTAGTACTTTCCTCCAACTGCCATTCCCCTGGGCTGCCTCAGGCTCATCAGATGCCCAGAGTACTCTGCTCTGTTGCTCCATCCAGAACCCCAGCTAGAAAGAGTGCTGTGGTTGCAGCTTCTAAAGTGGGGGGGGCACTATTTATAGAAAAATTGGAGATCAGTTGAAAACAGGGTCAATATTTCCATTTAATGTTTCATAGGCTATTCATTTTTGTCAGATTCTAATCAGGAATGTCATATGTTACCTGATCTGTGGTATGTTCCATCTATCTATACATCATCATTCATTCATTCATTCACTCAATCAAACATATTTGTTGATTACTTAGCATATGAGAAGTTACATGAATATAATAATGAAAAAGATAGACAAGATCCCTATTCCCCTAAACCTTATTTACCGATGTAGAGACCAACAATTAAACCAACAATTAAACAGACTCATGCATAAGCAGACTATTTATAGATTGCAATAAGATTATGATGGCCACAAAGAGATTGATGAGCTGGAGAGTAACTGAAGAAAGTTATTTCAAATAAAACAGAAATGGCCTTTGGGAGAAGGTGCTCCCTGAGTTGATATTTGAAGAAGGGACCAGCCCTGCTGTGCTGCAAAAAGCTAGAGGAAGGGTGTTTCAAGGACAGTGCATGGCAAATGTACATTTCCAGAGCTGCTCAGAAATAAAGGGAAGGCAGTGGAATTGAAGCACAGTTAGAGAAAAGAAGAAATTTGAGACAAGAAGAAAGAAGAAGTAGGCTATAAAACTGAGTGTGGACTGTATTCTAAATGCCATAGGATAGTGTTGAGAGAGTTTAGGAAGTAACGCACGCTGATTCACAATTCTAAGAGATGACATTGGCTGCCCTGTGAGCAGATGTCATAACACTAGAACAGGGAGATTATTTGGCGTCTGTCACCACAATCTGCAGAAACAAGGGTAGCTCAGACTGGAGTGATGGCCATAAGGTTGGAGAGGATTAAAAGTATTTGACATATATTTTGAAAGCAAAACCATTGGAATTTGATGATGGAAGAAAGGTGGGGAATGAGGGCACGGTGTATTTATGTACAATGTAGCGCTGGTATTTGTCTTGATGCACTGTGATGCCATTTTATTAAATGGGAAAAATGGAAAGAAAGAAGGTAGAAAAAAGATGTTTGGATAGGGAAAGGTTATCATCAGCTCTACATTGGACAGATTTTGTTTGATATGTCTATTAATATTTCCAAGTGGAAATGTACAAGTTTGGTACTCAGAGAGGTCAGCCTGAGAGAGTTAGATATGGCAGTCATCACTGTAGCAATGGTTTTTAAAGGCATCACACTGAATAAGAGTGCCTAAGGAGAAAATGTAATTCACAAAAGAAAAAGGGCTCAAGACTGAGCTCCAGGACATTTCAACATTTAGAGGTCAGCTGGAGAACTATCAAAGGGGCAACTGAGAAGGTGCAGCCAGTGGGGTGGAGGGCAAATCAGAAGAGGGTGTTGTCATGGAATCTTAGGGAGGAAAGTGGCTCAGGATGACAGAAGTGCTCATAACATGTCAAATGCTAAGATCTGGCCACAGGGAGTACCCTGATTACTTTCAACGAAGTTACTTTAATGGAGTTGGGAAGCAGGAAAGACAGATTTGAATGAGCTTCATAGTAAAATGGTGCCAATAACAAAATAGACAACTTTTGAACATGTCCAGGTGCTTTGCTTGAGATAGTTATGAGCTTAGACTTTGTACTGAATGGAGTTTAGAATCAAGGTCTCAGGCTCCTTTTCTTAAAGTACGGATGTTGGTGTCATCTTCTTCATGGAATTATTTTGAAGCATACTTTAGATAATACATCTAGAAGACTTATAAGAAGTACCTGGCTCATGATTTGTGCTCAATAAATGCGGGTATTGAATTAGAACTTTTGACTGAAGCATAAAGATACAATCTATATGAAATTCCAAAATGAGATGCCAGCTCACCGTGGGGCATTTGCAAATTAGGATTTAGTTGTGTGACTCTTGAATTTTCCTCACTCGCAGAGCCGCTAGAAAAGAGTCAAATATTTAGGAGGTTTTTGTAAAAGGAATTTCTGAGAGTGCCATGGGAGTCCTGTTGGCCCGTGTCCAGAGGCCTCTTGCAGAACTTCCTGTATGTTTTTGGCAGTTGTGGGATATGGTGGACCCTCATCTGATTCACACTTAGAAAATCAAGAGGGCACCAGAGGAGGGCTTGCGAGCTGCTTTGGAGAAAGGAGACCGCGGCTGCTTCAGTGGGGTTATGAGCCAGGCGGTAGCCCCATAGAATAAAAGCCAGCTTGGGGACATTGAAATTCTTTCCTAGCAGACTTTGAAGGAGTGTAGATCACCATAGAAAAAGTCTGTGTGGGGTGAGCCGATGACTTTACCAACAAGGAGCAGAATGTGTGGTCCTCAATATGGGAATTGCCTTGTAGGGGCTCAGCAGGAGACACTCTCAAAACCCCAGAAAACATCCCATGACTATAGAATCAATGCCTTAAGACAGTTCCATGAGATAAGCACTTTTTTATTTTTTTGAGACAGAGTCTCGCTCTGTCGCCCAGGCTGGAGTGTAGTGGCTGATCTCAGCTTACTGCAACCTCTGCCTCCTGGGTTCAAGCAATTCTCCAGCCTCAGCCTCCCGAGTACCTGGGACTACAGGCACATGCCGTCACACCTGGCTAATTTTTTGTATTTTAGTAGAGCTCAGGCTATTCTTGAGCTCAGGCAATCTGCCAGCTTTGGCCTCCCAAAGTGCTGGGATTACCAGTGTGAGCCACCGAGAGATAAGCACTTTTCCATGCACAAGTTTAGCATTCCTCTCTTCTTCCTGTTCCTGTCATCAGCCCACAGCAGAGTTGAAAACAACAGTAGTGAGTGAGAGACATAAAGAAAGGCAGCAGAAGCACTGAGCTACCCTGCCTTTCTACATGACAGACAGATCCCCTGCCACAGACAGGCTGGGGAGAAAAGAAGCTTGGTCTTTGCATGGAGAGTGAAGTGCTGATTACCATATTGGATTAGACTTGTGTGAATAAGTCTCAGTAGGTGAGCCTGCCATACACACATCTTCAGCTACTGTAGCAGCCCTTGGTGGTCCTGGCCCTTGGAGCTCTGCTGTACAACTTTAAGTGTGTCAGCTCTGGGCAAGACTGGCTTGCTTAGGATTCCAGCTGCCTTATTTACCACGAGACTTCAGTCAGGTTGTCTAACCTCTCTGGTCTCGGTTTTCTCATAATAGTATTTTCTACTTCTTGGCACTTATATGAGGATTAAACAAAACAAGGTGGAAAAAGTTTAGAATATTTGTTCTAAATATATCTGATAAATATTATCTATTGTTATGACTTTCACTGAGAGTTCAATAGAGGCATATTAGTAAACCATCCTGGCATTTCTAACCATAGCAATAACGCAAGGAGGATGGAGCAAAGATGTTGATGAATCTGTATCACAATGCTAGATAATACAGACTTTAGTCTAGGTGCTCACAATGGGCAGACAATCACTCGTAGCAGTTCCAGGTCTCAGATCTCCCTCATGCCGTATTCAGCCCATCTTCACCCTCAAACGCTTCTCCAGATCATGCAGATCAATTTGCCCTTTCTTCCCAGTGAACACTCACATTAATTCATATATTATTTCTTTATCCATGGTCTCAGCCCCTGTTGTACATGACAGTCTCCTTGAAGACAGAGGCCCAAGGACCACATCTGTTTACCAGCAGGCATTGCTGTAACACACAATTCTCCAATTCACTTTACTTGTTGACTCAGCAAACGTTTTCCCCAAACACTTGAAGCTTCAGAAGAGAGGCCACAGGCTGGACTGGTGGTTTGTGGATTCAATTCCCCTTTCATTCCTATAAATAGCTGTTTTAATTTGACGCTGGGGCCCATTTCTATGGGAACCTGGCACTTTCATTGCCTATAAATCAAGGATGTCAATCTTCCCTGCTGTCAACCTTTAACCAGAGCCAATTGCACAGGGATTTGCGTTGCCCACTTCAGTGTCCTTGGGCTATTTCCTTTCTGGTTTGCCTGGTCTTGGCTAAAAGTTCTGGATTCACTTCCCAGGCAACATTAAACTTTCTCTCCCATACATGTTCATGCTCACAGCTCCTTAGAGTTTGACAAATTGTTTCTGTTCCCACCAAAGCCAGCTTAGCTTGGCAAATCCATCAAACCTGCCAGCATTTCACAGAGGGAATGTAGAAGGGAGGATATCTTGTCTCAAATGGGAGCTCCTTTCTAGGTAGAATACTAATACCTTTGCAATGTTCTAAGTCACAATGAGTGCCTAGCACATTGTAGGCAACAACAATGACAATAGTTTTTATTGTTGGGGGATGCATATCCAAGGAAATACTCTGAAATGCATTTTAGAGGCATCAACCTTAGCTATATTTTATACTTTGCCATTTTAGTCATGACTCAGGCACCTTGGATCTAGTAGCTAGCAGTACATTTGGTATAATACTTCAACAAATTCATTGAGTATTTAGGGAGCCTATTATGTGAAGACATTGTGCAAAGCCAACAGGGGATACCAAGATGAACAACATGAGGTTCTCATCCTAGAGAGATGTTGATACAGTTTGGTTGTGTCTCCACCCAAATCACATCTTGATTTGTAACTCCCGCATCTTCCACATGTCATGGGAGGAACCCGGTGAGAGGTGATTGAATTATGAGGATGAGTCCTTCCTGCGTTGTTCTTGTGATAGAGTGAATGGGTCCCACGAGATCTGATGATTCTAAAAAAGAGGAGTTCCCCTGCACAAACCTTTTCTCTCTTTGCCTGCCACCATCCGTGTAAGATGTGATTTGCTCCTCCTTGCCTTCTGCCATGATTGTGAGGTCTCCCCAGCCACATGGAACTGAGTCTAGTTATACCTCTTTCTCTTATAAATTGCCCAGTCTTGTCTTTACTAGCAACCTGAAAGCAGACTAATACAGATGCATAATCTAGAAGATAAGTACACCAACAACTAAGAACAAGCCTTTACTAGAACAAGAGCCATGGGAGCAATAGGTGGTGAGCTCCATGGGTTTAGAAGAGGGGCAGATATCATGACTGGTCCCACAGTCAGCAAAGCATTTTTAAGGAGGTGACATTAGTGAAGAAGGATTTTTAGGTGAGAGACAACCTTGGTAAACAATATCTAGGAAGGATTTCCTTCCTAAAGAAAAGAAGAACAGGTTGGAGTGAGTGGAGGGTATTGAAGAAGGAAAGAAAGCCTTGAATTGAGAGTGAGGAAACAGTTTTTTCTCAACCACTAACAGACTATCTGAGCTTAACGAGTCACTGAAGGGCACAGTGCCCAGCTTTATCTGTAAGATAAGAAGTTTGAGTTCTGTAATCTTAATGTCTAGTTGTCTTTTGTTTTCCTTGCTAAATAGCCAGGACTTTTTAATGCTCTCCAGTTGTGAGATATGTATGTCTGTGGAGTGGTAAGTAGAGCATCTCTCTTTTTTTTTTTTTTTTTTGAGATGGAGTTTTGCTCTTGTTGCCCAGGCTGGAGTGCAATGGCGCGATCTCAGCTCACTGCAACCTCTGCCTCCCGGGTTAAAGTTATTCTCCTACCTCAGCCTCCTAAAAAACTGGGATTACAGGCACGCGCCACCATGCTCAGCTAATTTTTTTGTAATTTTGGTAGAGATGGGGTTTCACCGTGTTGGCCAGGATGTTCTCAATCTCTTGACCTTATGATCAGCCCACCTTGGCGTCCCAAAATGTTGGGATTACAGGCATGAGCCACCGCGCCTGGCTGAGTGTCTCTCTTATCTAATAATGGGAAGTTCTCACTGCTTCTCCTTCAAAATGTAATTTTGTTTGTTTGTTTGTTTGTTTTAAGGTCCTAGGTTTGAAAGAGCATGAGCATTTTAGGTTTGTCTTCAGCAAACCCAGCCAGAATTATATTCTCCTGTCAGACATTTTCCGCAGTGTAGGCTGACCTTCTCACTGGCTCGTGAAGCACTTCATGAGCCATTTTTCTTCTCACCTTCTTACTGGTTCTCATGTTGATGGGTCCTCCTGATACCCACCTCACCCAACTGTGCTTCCCCAGCAAGAATTATTTATGCTGCAGCTCAAATCTCACCTTCCTTAAAAATCTTCACTCATTTCAGCAGATCCATGGTTTCTTCTGTCTCTCCTTAAGTAGAGAAGCTATTTTCACTTTCAGGCATCTGAGCTGTGGGAACTGTCATTTTCACATTGTTTCAGGAGCATAAGTCTCCCAGCACAGCAGCCTGCATGCTCCTTGGTGGGGCATATCCCACACTTGCTTAGTGTCAGCAATGCCTTATTTAGTTCTGAAACATCAATCTGTCAATGCTTACTGATAAATCATTGTATCATGGAAGCCATAAGACTTCTCTAACTTTAAGTACAAATTCAGATAAGCAAAGAGACTCCTTTGCATGACCATGTTTCTGTGGAGAGCTGTCAACCAGCTTTCCAGGGAAAACTTGAATTTTTTTTTTTTTTAAATCTCTGGGAGGAAAGGAAGAAGAGGTTATATATGTTTCCTTAGCAAGCTCTTCTTGGTTTCCTCATGTCACCTGACTGCTGTATTGTATGGAGATTCACTGCTATACCTCTCCTTCCTGATGAGAGGTGAAGCCAGCTGGACTTCCTGGGTCAAGTGGGGTGTTGGAGAACTTTACTGTCTAGCTAGAGGATTGTAAATGCACCAATCAGTACTCTGTGTCTAGCTAAAGGATTGTAAATGCACCAATCAGCACTCTGTAAAAATGCACCAATCAGTACTCTGCATCTAGCTAAAGGTTTGTAAACACACCAATCAGCACTCTGTAAAATGGACCAATCAGCACTCGTAAAATGGACCAATCAGCTCTCTGTAAAATGGACCAATCAGCAGGATGTGGGCAAGGCCAAATAAGGGAATAAAAGCTGGCCATGGGGAGCCGGCAGTGGCAACCCGCTCAGGTCCCCTTGCATGCTGTGGAAGCTTTGTTGCTTTCCTCCTCACGATAAATCTTGCTGCTGCTCACTCTGGGTCCACATTACTTTTATGAGCTGTAACACTCACTGCAAAGGTCTGTGGCTTCACTCCTGAAGTCAGCAAGACCACAAACTCACCGGAAGGAAGAAACTCTGGACACATGTAAATATCTGAAGGAGCAAACTTGGGACACACCATCTTTAAGAACTGTAACACTAACCGTGAGGGTCCGTGGCTTCATTCTTGAAGTCAGTGAGACCAAGAACCCACCAGAAGGAACCAATTCCGGACACACTGGGATGGACTGACTCAGAATGGAAGATCACCAAAAGGAAGTAATCAGCACTTCAGGACTTGCACAGATTTTCTATGACTGAAAGTCAACCTGTCTGGTTCATTAAAAGAGTTGTAAATAAGGAGAAGGCAATAGACAATTAGACAAGGTGGTGGGCTATATTAATTGGCATTGTGTAAAAGGATTTGGAAGGGCTCTGCATCTGAAAGTTCCAGGGCTCTTCCAGTTGCATTCTTCTCATGGGGCTGAAAGCTAGGATGGCTAAAAGTCCCCACGTGAGTTCTGCGCCTTTGAAACAACAGAACTAAAACCCTGAAAACATCCACTGCTAAAAACACACACAAAAAATTCCTCTTAAAAATAGTTTAATACATATTTAAGAAAGGAATTAGGTTCCCTGAAGGGGGCATAATAAGTGGTGAAATTCAGCCATGGAGTCTCGGCCCTAATTTATGCTAAGTGGACAGTGATTGATGCCAAATTGCAGAGGAATACCTAAGAAATTACCTACCACAGTAACACAAATATCAGAAGAATTTATCATAATTAATGGTATTGCGTTGGGAACCAAAGGAAGGGTGAGGAGTGTGCATTTCTTATAAAGTGCTGACTATATTATTTGCTTCAGGTAATAATTACAGCACCCAGGCTTACTAAATGGCAGCGGTTACATGAGAGAGTTGTAAACAAAGGCGCTACCTATAGGCAGGTTCAGTTTAATCCTTAGTCTGAATGCGAGCTGCCTGTTTGTGTAACATACCATGTGTCAGTTAGTTCAATCCTCCTATGATTTGGAGGACTGGAGGTTAGCAGGAGCAAGGGAATGCAGATCCCTAATGCGATCCCACATCAGCGACTAGGCCTTTTCTAAAGAGATATTCGGGGTATCAGAATAAAGTGAGAGCTCAAATAATCACTTTGGATTTCTACAATATCTATCACTCTTGACCTCAAAGCTTACAGAACCGGGGAAGTGGTACACATTTTTTTTTCCAAATAAAAACGAAACGAAGGAAGACCACTGGCATATTTTTATTTGCATGTATCATCTGAGATACTTTATACCCAGTCTCTTATTAACCCTCATGACCATCCTGCGGTGGTAGAATTATTATGTCTATTTTAGAAAGAAAGAATTGAGGTGAGGGAACATCCTGTAAACTTGTACCAGGTCACACAGCTGGTAGGCAGCAGAGAGAGGACTACATCCAGATTCAGGACCCTCCTGTGTTACCATCCCGGAGAGATCAGCCTGCTGTTCAGGACAGAACCGTGGCTTCCCTCTCGTGGGCCACCTATTTACCGACAATATTTTGGTCCTTACTTCTGCACTACCACAAAGACCTGTGCAAGTCACTCTTATGCCATATGACTCAGTGCCCATTTGTTAAATGTGTGAACCTTTGTTCCAAGTATAAATTCAACAGGGTAATTTGGCCAGAGCATTTTTAATAAGATTAATACTATATTACTGCACAGTGCTGTGTATCTAACGTTTGTATGATACACAACGTGTGTGTGTGCGTGTGCGTGTGTGTGTGTTTCAGGAGAGCTCGATTTACATTGATCCATTCACACTCTCATCTCATAGGTATTGGCACATAGATACTGACTGTCACTTCATGGTATCAGTGGCAGGTCATAGTTTTTATGGCCGCAGTGCCCCCAGGAATCAGGCTGGGGACATGCACTGGTCCTCACTAACCCCACTAACCCTGATAGGTATTTGCAAGAAGGACTGCTGGCATAGGCTGAAATCTACCAATCTACCACGGAGCTTTTTACTCACTTAAAGATACTTTTAGTTGAAATTCCCAGGTTGTGACATGGCTATAACCTCAAGGGGTGGTGGAATTATCCACAGCTCCTCCAGGATGGTTTTTATACATGTCTCATGGAAGGACCACGTCATATTTCACAGTATGTATCTCACTGCCTATGTGCATGACCCCAGAGCCTCCAGCAGGCTGGTGAGGCCCACAGTTACAGGATAGCTAATCCATACTGTGATGACACTCCCATTTCCTGACAACAGGTAAAGCTCTAGGATTGCTCCTCTGTGCCGCCATCAAAGCAGTTTGATTATTCGTCCTCTGATGACTTATTCTGTGTTACTTTACTGTCATTGTCCTGTTTTCATTAAACCGTGAGCTCCTTCCGAGTAAGAACAGCACCCCCCGCCCTTTTTTTTGAAACCGAGTCTTGCTCTGTCACTCAGGCCGAAGTACAGCAGTGCAATCTCAGCTTACTGTAACCTCCGCCTCCTGGGTTCAAGCGATTTTCCTGTCTCAGCCTCCCAAGTACCTGGGATTACAGGCATGCATTACCCTGCCTGGCTGATTTTTGTGTTTTTAGTAAAGATGAAGTTTCGCTATGTTGGCCAGGCTGGTCTAGAACTCCTATCCTCAAGTGATTTGTCCGCCTCAGCCTCTCAAGCTGCTGGGATTACAGGCGTGAGCCACCTCGCCTGGCCTGGCCCCTTTTCAGTTGTGTATTGCCTTGCACTTGATCTGACACCTAGTAAATGTTCAACGAATGGCCATGGAATGAATGGAAAGGCATAGAACACCGTCACTGGGCATCGCTGGCATCAAAGCCACAAGCCCAGCCTTATTATTACAGTGCCTGAATCACCAGAGCTAACCCGGAGACATCAGTCTAATTCCCAAAAAGAAGAGGATCTAAAAGCAACACCACGGAGGTCAGAAAATTGGCATCTTGTATCAAGTTAGAATCCGTTGACTGCCTTGTGTTTCCTTTGCTAGTTGTACTGTGGTGTGAGAAATGAGCAGAGATGGAGAACGAGAAAGTGACTTAACTTGTAAGGTTTTTGGTCCCCGCCCTGCCCCCGCAAGGAAGTGGCTCGTTTGTCTTCAGAGTGGCTGTTGCTGTCATCCCGACTGTTGTTCTTTTTCTCTGATAGATACCACGCAGCTCCTTTAATGGAGCGTATAGTATATGCAGAGAGTTGATAAACCTAATGACCAGGAAAGCAACTGTTGGCTTTCTTGTCTTTGGACTGACTTCCAGAGCCTAGAGCCTAAAGGAAGTCAGGCAGCGTTCAACTTTATCCTCAGCATAACTTTGCCAGCAGTTTCCTGAAAAGTTTGAAGTAATGGCAAAGGAAAACAGAAGGCTCCGTAAGAGATGACATCCCTTATGGAGTATGGAGTAAGAGTGTGAGCATGTCAGAGCTTTTCTAGCGAGGTCTGAAGAGTAGTCATTTCCTAAAAGAAACTGAATTTGGTGCTTATAATCTGATGACCAGAAAAGAAATGTGTGTGTTGGGAGGAAGGCAGGGGACAGCAAAGGGAAATATTTGCTCCCGAATTTAGTTTCCCATGAAGCAGGATCAACTGAGAAAATTTTACAAAGTATATGACAAGAGAGTACTTACAGTGGAAAGATTAGATAGTCTTTGGGCATGGTTTCAAATTCTGACACAGCTCTTACTGTGTGGCTTTAGGCAATGACGGACACTCTCCAAGCCTTAGTTCCCTCCCATGTCATGTGGAAAAGTATGGCTCTGCAGTGCACTGCAGTAGGAACTAAGTAAAATAATACATTCAAGCTCATAGTGAAATGCGTGTCACCTAATGGGTACTCAGTAAATATTTAGTTTCTGGTACCTATCTACAGTGGTGAACATGCAACTTCACATTCTTTCTACCTGGAATGCTTTTCTGCTTTCGCAGGTGCCTGGGACCTTTTTATCTATCAAACCCTACAAAGGAGGATCCATCTCTGTGAAACTTTCTTGACTTTCCAAACAGAGTTACTCTCCTTCCTCAGGTCTGCATCCAAGTTTTATTATCACACTTATATTATTGTATGCAACATTATTTGTATATTTGCCTTTATCTGTAATGTGTTCTTTGAAACAAAAGCCTCTTGTCACATTCTTCGCTATGACCTGAGGTAAGTAGGGGTTGTGTTATGAATACTCTAAGTCATAAGTAGGAGACAACTTGGTAGTTTGGTTGTTTATTTCAGTGTAGATAAATCTGGGAAAGTGGAATGCTTTTGATGGGGACTACAATGGTATATTGGAAGGGAGTATTATGAAAAGATAATGTGGTGGTCAGGGCCAAGGTCAGCCAAACCAAAGCTAGTACTTCCAATAAACTGAAATTGTAGAGAACTGGTTATACCTTCACTACTGAAGGGAGCTATTCATTCACATCAGGCCTCAGATTATTAAAAACTCTTGTGTGCTCTGTTGGGAAACTAAGAGATATAATTAAAAATATATAAATATGTCCTTGAAAACTAACTCAGCAATATTTACGGGTAATTAGGCGAGTATAAGAGAAAAATAGGAGGAATAAGGAATGAGTTCAGTGGTTTCCATCTGTGATTCAGGTGAAAAGGCTGTGTGGAGAGAAACAGGGGATCCATCTGGGGTCCTGGGGCTTTGTGTAGGAGTACCATTGTTTCATGAAGAAGTAAACACACCTGTGCCCGGAGCTTGCCAGCAAAGCCAATCTGTTTTGCATTTTAAACTCCACTCAATTATAAAATCTATGGGTCTCTCTGGAACAGAAGTGTGTCAGGACAACATCCCTTCCATCTCCAAACTGGTGGCAACAACCCGACACCATCGTCCAAGCTAATGCTTTTATCAAATGTATGTGTCTGCAGAGCTTGCCAGCCTGGATAGCAGCATGAGGATCTTAGTGTGGCTCCCATCTCAACCCATTGACTAGGACCTAGTATGCTTACTAGTGTAAAATCTGAAGCAAAATCAACATGAATTAATAAAAAGGCTTTGAAATTTTGAACAGTGGTTGCCTTTGAGAGTCTGGAAGAGTAAAGGTGAGGAAAAATTATCATATGGGTATTTTGTATAAAAATGAAGCAAAAGAAGAAAAAAAAACCAAGCCCACCATGTCATTTTCCTGGGATTTTTTTTTTACTAGTGTATGAAAAACCATTGTGTATTGTGTGTGTGCATGTTGAGAGGGCAGTGGGATTGGTGATAGTGGTCTCTAGACCCAATTCAATGTGTTCATTCAAATTCTTACGAAGCAAAAGCCCACAATTTTTGAAAACCGGTTTTAAAAATGATTTTTAAGTTATTTGTTTGCTTTTTCAACATAATGTGACTTTCTTAAGGTTAAGGTCTAAGACTGGTATAGGACAAGTATAGAACTGATGCTCCTTACAGTGTCTGGAACATGATAGGCAGCCAACAAATGATTACTGATTAAGCGAAAGATTGGGAGGGAGTAGAAAAGGAAAGAAGGGGAGAGAAAGAGGGAAAGAGAGAAAATGTCAATTACTAACATCTTCTGATAATTCCTAAAGTTTTTTGCACTTTTGGAATTAGCTATCCATGGAAATTTATCCCTATGTGTCCCATGATCTAGGATAAGGGTTGACAGCCTATAGTGCTTGTGGTGGCATTCAAACCAACTGGCACTAGTGTATAATCTGGCATAAACTAACACATTCACTCTCATGCCCTGATTTTCTAAGATTCAGAATGTGAACTAACAATCTGACTCTTCTCAATTAGAACCTCCCAAATCTCCCCTGATTCATCTTGCCCAAGACTGTCTTTCACATTTGGTATCACCTCCACCCACCAGTACATATAGTTACAGGATTCTTTCCACATAAGTCATGTGTATTCTAATGTGATATTTTAGAGGAAATGGCCCGATGCTTTATTGTGTAAACCAAAGGGGTGACTCCAGAGATGCCCATTTCAATCCAGATTGTGGAAAAGAGGTACCAAGGTTTGTTTGTATATCTTAATGTATCTGCAGTTATTGGCTTGTCAGCTGCAGTATAGTCAGACATTGCTATAAGTGCCTACTCAGAATGTCATAAAAATCAGAAAGTCAGAGAGTCTGAAGCAGAGGCCAGTCTTTCCCATTAGCCAAGTCATTTTGGTGTTATCATGAGCTGTCCAACACAGTAATCACTAGACACACGGGGCTATTTAAATGTAAATGTAAGTGAATAAAACAAAATAAAATAAAATTTTAATTTTCAGTAGTACCAGTCATATTTCAAGTACTCCGTAGCTCCATGTGGCTAGTGCTACCATATTGGAGACAGCACAGATGAAGAACACTTTTATTATTGCACAAAATTCTATCGGGCAGTCCTGTAGAACTCATGTGCTTTGGAAAATTTGAAAGAACTGGAGGATACATTTAGGAGACCATCATAATATTTTTGGCACTTGTAGCATTACTGGAAACCAGAAAAAGTTTGTTTATTTTATTTGTGCTAAAAGATTTTCATGATGTTTGAGACCTCTTATTATTAATAAGATAGATAACTGTGGCCAAATAAACTTGTGCTTACTTTGTATTTTGTTATTTTTTTCAGCTCACCATGCTGTGCTTTTGTTTCTGGTTAAATATTTGCATTGTTGGTCGTTGGGCCTGAAATTCCATAGAATATAGAGCTGATTTTCCATTCCCTCTTCTGCCATAACAGATGCAAAAACGGCAGGCTAGTAGCAGGCACGTGTTGGGACAAGTGTGACCCGAATTGTGCTTTGCCCATTTATTTTTTTATATAAGCAAATCTCTTAAGGGGGTTATGTGGCCCAAATGTTTATAAAATTTATGAAACTGAAACATCTGAGAAATGTTTCAGCTATATAGTCAACTCATGAGTAACTACAAGTTGCCCTTTTCTTTCTCCTTTCAAGTTTCCTTTTCTTCCTTATTCCTTTCTCTCTTTTTTCGTTTCTCTCTTCCTCCCTCCACTCCTAAACACATAGCTGTTGCATGTTGCTGAGATTCTGGGAAGAGGTGAGTGAATATGACAGACACGGTGCCTGCTATCATGGAGCTCACAATCCGGGAAAAAGGCAACAGAAAATTACCTACAAAAGTAATTGTTCAAGAACATTCTGATAAGTATAATAAAGGAAGAATGTAAGATGATAAAGAAACAAGCAAAAAACCATGATGACGGGGAAACTTGACTCTGCCTGGAAGGTAAGACAAGAAATAATAATGAATACTGATAGGTGGATCTTTGGTTTACCCTTAATTAACTAATGGGCCTTTCTTCTTCCTACGTGACAGGCCAGGCAAAGTGTGCTGTGCAACCACACAACACTACTGATGTTTCTTGCATGAAGTCTGAGCCCCTCTGAGCTTTGTGACCTAAATTGCAAGGCTGGTCTCACGAAGCTGTTCTCAGAGCAAGAGTTAAGAATTACTGCAGGTGAGAAGTCTGGAAGACAGTTGGGAATGGATGTGGAGTGTGAGGGTGCTACTGTGAGCCATTTTCTATTACACAAAAATAAATTTGTTCTACCTAAGGCTTGGGAGGGGAGAGATGAGGGCACACAATATTTCTTTGTCGGCAGTTATGTTTTCTTGGCAGCTTTGTTACTCTGGACCCATCAATGTCAACTCATTGATCCCAACTTAGCCTGTTGGCTCTCTCCACTGGTTTAAAAAATGTTTCTAAATTATACTGCATCCCATGATAAAATATATTCAGCTGTCCCCATTTCTGTAGATTTTCCCTGACTTCTGTGGCTACATTATGAGTTGTGCTTTTGTCTTTATTCTTATTCTTTTTGTCTTTATTATTGCTCTTTTTATCACAGCATCTTCATCTTTTACCTCCATCCTGCTCAGAATCTGACTTATGATAAGGAATGTGCTGTTAGTTGCTGATGCCTATGAAATTCGGAATGATTGCTTATTAAAAGGTTCAGGGTAATCCTTTGATGTCATTGGATTTAAGAAATATGATAATGTGCTAAAATATATGTAACATCTTTCTCTGATCATGTATGTGCTTGCGTGTGTGTGTGTACATGTGGTTGGTCTTTCCTCAAATGCGCTCACGCAGTATCACTTTTGGAATGCAGTTGTCTCCTCAAAGTGGCTATCAAGGGAATTAGGACTCAAATTAAGGATTATTAAAAAGACATTCACACTGAAATATGTTATTACTGCAAAAGCTGTTCTTGCATTAGCAAAATGAAGTTAGTGGAACAACTGGCATCTACAGCTGAGGCTCTAAATCAAAATTCTGCAAAGCAGCCTTGTTTTTCCACTCCAATAGCATCCTTCTCTCCTCTGCAATTCTGTCACCATGAACTTTGGCAAGCACTTCATTTTATGGAATACCAGGCAGGCTCAGAAACCAGTAGAATGTTGGCTATTGCTTCCCACATTTCCACCTAACACTAACTGTTTCCTTTTTGCCTTTTGGGATCTTGGCACAGCAGAAATTTGAGGCTTTGGATGGTGGGTCTGGGAATCTAGCACTATTGTAATTTGCCTAGTAAGCTATTTGACTGGCACTGTGATATATAGTGGGGCTACCAAATGAGAAAGACATGTGCCTGATCTTCAAGAACAAAAATGTTGCAGCTTTTCCTAAACTCAGCTTTTCTCCACTATTCTCTAGCTCACTTGTTAGTTCAGATATTATTGGGTCATTCTGTTGGAAATCGGGGCCTAATCCTTGCTTCCTCCCTCTTCTCACCCACCACTCGTGATATCACCCACCTCCCAGACACATCATAACACCTTCTCTTAGTCTCCTTAATCTTTCTTGAATCTGCCCTCCCTCTGGTGTTTGCCTCATCAATATTGTCATCATTTCTTGCCTTTATTATTGCAGTGATCCCTTAACCAGCTACACTATACTCAGTTTCCTCCTCTTTCTCTCCTCTCTGCTTCTATTCTCCCCAAAGAATCCATCCACCAAAACTCAGAAGTAAAATGTAAATTTCGTCACATTATGTTTTTTACCCCAGTTCCATCAATAGTTACAGTGGGCATAGGATTAATTTTGAGAGCTTGTTTGCAGATTGGAGCAGAAGAGCACAGCTACTTGTATGCCCTTGGCCGAAGAACGGTCCTCCTCTATGGGGGACAGTCATTCTCTTCGAGTGCGCATGCAGCTTCAGGAGGGACACACATGGAGCAGTGAGGGGGCAAGGGGACTTTTGCCTGGCCAGCCAGATCAGCCGAATTAACCCTGGGATCAATGGGATGACATATGTTATAGCTAGATCACCCTCAGATCCAAGTTTGAGTAATTTAACTCTATTAGGACCTTGGCTAACTTTTCATCTGATTCTATATTACTTCTGAATTTTATGTAGTTTTCTATGGAATACTTCACCACGACGTGGTCCCTCTTTCCTTCTCTCTCACTTTCTCTGTTACACACCCACACACGCACACACACACACTCTCTCTCACATACAAGGATGATGCCTTTAAATTCAATAATTGTTGCCAGAAGAAAGTCTTCACTGAATCCCCAGATGTCTAGGCTGAGTAGGAAATCTTTTTCCTGTGCTCTTAGAAAATGTCTTTATTGAGATACAATTTATACCATATATTTTATGCATTTAAAGTGTACAATAGAATTTTTTAAGCATTCACAAATAGTTGCTAAAGGCATTGCTAAAGGAATGTTTTAGAACATTTTCATTAACTCCAAAAGACACTTTGTACCCATTAAGAGTCACTTCCCACCTCCCAGCAAATCCCCATCCCTGCTCAACTACTTGCTATTTTACATCTTGTCTCAATAGATTTTCCTATTTTGGACTTTCCTTATAAACAGAATCATAAAATATATGATATTTTGTGACTGATTTCTTTTTCTTTGCATGGGGTTTTTAAGGCTCATTTATATTGTAGCATATGTCATTTCTCATTTCTTTTAACTACTTTTAAATTTAAGTATTACACTGTATGGATATGACACATTTGATTTATCCATTTATCTGTTAATGGTTTCACTTTATCTAGTTTGACTTTATCTAGTTGGGTTATTTTATTGCTTGTGTCTTTGGAGTCATATCTAAGAAATCATTGCCTAATACGAGGTCACAAAGACTTACTTGAATATTTATTTTAAAAGATTTTGTTTAAATTTTAGCTTTTATACTTAGATGTGTGAACAATTTTGAGTTAATTTTGTGTGTGTGTGTGTGTGTGTGTGTGTGTGTGTGTATTTTATAAGGCAAAGATCAACTTTGTTTTTGTACGGGTGGTTTATCCAATTGCCCAGCACCATTGATTAAAAAAAATAATTCTCATACCTCTCTTCCCATTGAATTGTATGGGAATTCAATGCCCTTGAATTCCCATACAAGTAAAAAAGTAAAAAAGAGGGAGAAAAAACATTACAAAAATTTTCCAAAAAACAATGACTGGAAACATCCTAAATTTGACAAAAAACATTAATCTCCACATTTAAGAACATCAAGAGGCTGGGTACGGTAGCTCACGCCTGTAATTCCAGCACTTTGGGAGGCCGAGGTGGGAAGATCATAAGGTCATGAGTTCAAGATCAGCCTGACCAACATGGTGAAACTCTGTCTCTACTAAAAAATACCTTATTGAAAAGTAATTGACAATAAGTGTGAGGTTTTATTCCTGGATTCTCAATTATTTTCCATTAATTTATATGTCTATTCTTATGGTAGTAACACACTCTCTTCATTACTGTAGGTTGGAAGTAGAATTTGAAATTGGGAAATGTGAGCACTCCAACCGTGTTCTTCTTTTCCAAAATTATTCTGGATCCCTTACATTTTTATATAAATGTTAAAATCAGTTTGTCAATTTCAGTAAAGAAATTAGTGGGACTTTTGACTGAGACGGTATTTAATTTGAAGATTATTATTATTAATATTTTGAGACAGTATCTTGCTCTGTCACACAGCCTAAAGTGTAGCAATGTGAACATGGCTCACTGCAGCCTTGACCTTATAGGCTCAAGCGAGAACATCAGTTTTGGAAGAACTGCCATCTTTACAACACTATCTTCTCATCCATGAAAATTGAATGTCTCTCCATTAAAGAAAATTAAAGGTTTTCTTTAATTCTTTCCAATGTTTTGTAGTTTTTCTTTAAAGCATATATTTTCTCCTTTTATTAAATTAATTTTAAGTGTTTTATTCTATTTGATGGTATTACAGTTATAATTGTTTTCTAAACTTCATTTTTGCATTGTTCATTGCAAAGGTGTAGAAATTCAGTTGATTTTTGTATACTGATCTTACATCCTTCAACCTTGCTGCACTTGTTAGTTGTAACAGCTTTTTAGTGGATTCCTTAGTATTTTCTGCATACAAAATCATATCATCTGCAAATAGAAATAATTTTACTCTGGATGATTTTATGTCTTTTCTTTGCATAATTGTCTTGAATAGAACATCCAATACTGTGTTGGACAGAATTGGCAAGAGCAGGCATCCTTATCTTGGTACTGAACTTGAGGGAAAAGTATTCTGTCCCTTCACTATTTATTGTGGTGTTAGTTATGGGTGTTTTTTTCATAGATACCCTTTGTCAGTTTGAGAATGTTTCCTTCTAATCATAGTTGGTTGAGTGTTTTTGTCATGAATATATGTTGAAGGTTTTCAAATACTTACTTCAGCATCTATTTGGGGAGTTATTTCTCTCTATTTCTACTGAGACAGTATGTCATATTAATTGATTTTCTTGTTAAATTTATTTTACTTTTCTGGGATAAATTCCAGAAAGTCATAGGAGTAATCTCTAGATCACTAAATCCAATAACTGTTCCTTATGCCTTATTCTCTGACCTCTCTAAAGAATTTTGATACAGGTCTATGTACATTTTCTGTTGATTCTGTAGTTTGTATCTTTCTAGGAATTTATACATTTCCTCTAGGTTTTCTACTTTGTTGGTATATAGTTGTTTTAGTATGCTCTTAGTTTTTATTTCAGTAAGGTTGCTAGTAATATCTCTCTTTCTTGATTTTATGGATGTGAGGGAGATGTGGCTGTGACATTTGCCACCCCATTGATCGCCAGGGTTGATTTGGCTTACCTGGTTGGCTCGGTGACTGCCCCCCTCAACACTGCATGTCTGTCCCTCCTGAAGCTGCACGCTCAGTGGAAAAGGATGACCATCCCCCATAGAAGAGGACCAGTCTTCGGTCAAGGGTCTACAAGTAGCTGTGCTCCCCTGCTACAACATCCAAACAAGCTCTCATTCTTGATTTTATTATTTTAAGTCCTTTCTTATTTTTCTTGGTCAGTCTAGCTAAAGTTTGTCAATTTTGTTGATCTTTTCCAACAACTAGCTCTTGTTTTCCTTGATTTTCACTATTGTTTTTCTTTCTGTATTTCATTAACTTTCATACTAATATTTATGATTTCATTTCTCTGTTTTAGGCTAGTTTGCTCTTCTTGTTCTAGTACCTTATTTGGAAAATTAGGTTCCTGATTTTAGATCTTGTATATGTCTTCTTCTTTCTTCTCAATTTATAGCTATAAATACTGTAAGTTGAGAAGAAAGCAGAAGAAATATATATTTATATGATTTTATAATTTTTATACTTATATAATTAACTTTTCTGGTACTGTGTTTTATAGTATTTGTAGGTATAAATTGAGAAGAAAGGAGAAGAAATATACTTTTTAAATAATTACATAATTAACTTTTCTGGTGTTCTTTTATTTTATAGTATTTGTAGTTATAAATTTAGAAGAAAGAAGAAATATATTTTTTTATAATTGCATAATAAATTTTTCTGGTGCTCTTTTTTTTTCATGTTGGTTCAATTAACTTTTTGGAGTTGGTCCTTCTTGCCAAAATTGCATTTTCAGTCCGAAGGACTTCCTTTAGTATTTCCTGTAAGATGGGTCTGCTAGCAATGAATTCCTTCAGATTGTGTTTATCTGGATATATCTTTATTATGCCTTAACTTTTGTAGAATTGTTTTTCTTGTTATAAGATTCTCGGTTGACATTTTTTCTTTCAACATTTTGAATATGTAATTAACTGCTTTCTAGCCTACATTGTTTCTGACGAAAAGTAAGATCTTAATCTTATTAGGGTTTCCTTGTCCATGACAAGTCATTTCTTTCTTGCTGCTTCTAAGATTTTTCTCTTTTTGTGTCAGTGTTTTTATTATAATATGTTTGGATATTGATAACTTTGCATTTAATATATCTGGAGTTTCTTGATATTCTTTTTTTTTTTTTTCCTTTGAGACAGAGTGTTGCTCTTTCACCCAGGTTGGAGTGCAGTAGCATGATCTCAGCTCATTGCAGTCTCTGCCTCCCAGGTTCAAGTGATTTTCCTGCCTTAGCCTCCCCAGTAGCTGGGATTACAGGCATGCACCACCATGCCCTGCTAATTTTTGTATTTTTTAGTAGAGACAGGGTTACACTATGTTGGCCAGGCTGATCTTGAACTCATAACCTTATGATCTGCCCACCTCGGCCTCCCAAAGTGCTGGAATTACAGGCGTGAGCTACTGTACCCAGCCTCTTGATGTTCTTAAATATGGAGATAAATTCTTTTTGACAAATTTAGGATGTTTCCAGTCATTGTTTTTTGGAAAATTTTTGGAATGTTTTTTCTCCCTCTTTTTTACTCAGCTACTTCTGCTAATCCTGTTACAAGTATTTTAGTACATGTTATATCATCACCCCTTTCTCTGAGGCTCTTAATTTTCTTCATTCATTTTCTGTTATTCAGATTATATATGTTATATTTATCTTCAAGTTTGCCAATTCTTTCTTCTACAAGTTCAAATGTACTGTTGAACCTTTCTAGTAAAATTTTTATTTCAGTTTTTGCACTTTTAAATCCAGGATTTCCACTTGGTTCTTTTTAATTTTAATTATTTATATCTCTCTATTTATAGTCCTATTTGATTACTGATTATCATCATACCTTCTTTTATTTTCTTTAATCATGGTTTCCTTTTACCTTTCTAAATATAGGGAGACTGCTTTTCCATCTTTGTTAAGTCTGACATCTGAGCCGCTTCCAAAGCATCAAAGGTGGTTTCTGTTGACTGCTTTTATGTACAAATCATGCTTTTCTGTTTGTTTCACTGGACATTTTTAGATAATTTCACAACTCTAAATACTGCTCCCTCCCTTCTAGGGCTTCCTGTTGTTGTTTGCTTGTTTGTTTTCTTAGTGGTTTAACTAAACTATTTTTTCTCATAGTGTGAGAAAGAATAGTGTTTCTCAGCCTCTGAAGTCACTCTTTAGAGGGTGTAGCCTTGGGCATGCGCACAGTCACCCTGGGATGACTGTTTTAGCAGGTTTTCTTCGACTGTCTCTCTTCATGTTAAACTCTGCCTATTCTGGCATTATATCCAGCTTTAGCTTCACTAATTGCTGGTTAATTGTTCTATTGTTTTTGACTATAGCCAGGGGCACAGAATTGTTTCATAGTTTTATCCAGTTAAACTTGTGACCCTGTACAGGGGTACTTTTTGAAGTCAGTCTTTGAGGTTAGTTCTGACTTGGAAGGGCTCTTCTTAGTTGTTTCTTTCTGGTTCTCTCTAAAATAAAATAGCTGAACTCTACTTTATTGTATTGCTCTCATAGAGCTACCAACGTTCTCTTAATTACTTACCACAAAAATCTCCATGGTTTTCAAAGCTTGAATTTTGCTATGCTCTGTTTCAAATAAAGTTTGTTTCTTTGGGAAAGTTTCACATTTTCTGTTCTTATGACCTGCCTTTTTCCTTGGGCAAAATCTTTACACCACTGATCTGGAGCTGGGATCAGGCACAGTGACCTGCTTACACAAAAGGGATACCTTGCTTTATAGGCAGGGTGCTGGATACAGGCAGTAGTTTCTGCTTTGCTCTTCTGGGCTTTTCTCTCACAGCATGGTACCTCCTCCTGATACGCAAGCTGTGGCAAAGAGAATCTGGGCCCCCATGTTCTCAGATGGCCATGCCTAGGCACATAACCTCCGCTCTATGGGTGGGAGCTGGGAGGAAAAAGGGAGCTACTGACCTTTTAGCCATATCGAGCTAGAATTTAGCCTCTTTAACAGGAAGTTACGGGTAGTGAGGAATGCCTGTGGGCTGCCCCTTCCAGAGTAGCACTAGCCTTTGATTGGGAGTTGTAGGAGAGTGCAGTCTGTTTTCTTAGCAACGTTCCGTGGAGTAGGGCTTTCATCATGCTGATCTGGGCCAAGGGAGCAGAGGGAACATGTCACAGTTAACGTGTCACAGCCCCTGTTGTATCAGTATTTAGTTGATTTTCTTGAATCAATGTTTCTTCATTTGCCGCATGACCTTATAACAATTTCCAGAGACTTCAAATAGTTGTTTTAAAAATAATTGTCAGCAGTTGCGATTGTTTCACTGTGCAGCGGCCCCTCAAAGCTCCTCAAACTGTTACGGGATCTTTTCTGACCAGAAACCTCTGTGGCTGGCAGCGCCTTTGCCCAAATTTTGCTGAGGCCCGCTGAGCTTGTTTCTCCCACTCGGCCTGGCAGGCTGTGCTTCGCTCATGCTACCAACCTGGGTCCCATGCCTGCCAAGGGAAAGTCAGGCATGGAACAGTGAGGGGTGTAGGAGCAAGCATGGGGTCCAGTCACTGAACGCAGTCAGACATGCTGGCTGCTGCAGCAGGTCAGGCAGCTCCAGGTGCTGGCACGAGCACTGGCTCTCTGCAAGGCTGGGGTCAGCCCAGGTGCACCACAAACAGATTCCACAGCTGGCACTGGGGAACATGGAGATGCCAGGAACCACAGGGCCTCAAGGAGGGAGGCACATCCCTGGCCTGAGGACCTCCCAGGTCTGGGCTCCCTGAAAGGCCACAGCTCTTCTATCTCTTTGCCCGCAAGGTGACGAGCAAGAGGCATGTCTCAGCCCTGTTTGTGTTATACCTCTTTTAGCCTCACCATTTGGTGGGTCCTGAGTTCTTGTCCTGTGACCAGGAAGAGTGAGGTATGCAGA
Source organism: Mandrillus leucophaeus (assembly GCF_000951045.1). NCBI lineage: Eukaryota > Metazoa > Chordata > Mammalia > Primates > Cercopithecidae > Mandrillus > Mandrillus leucophaeus. Next base: position 1,989,028 of record NW_012107853.1, on the reverse strand, counting down.
CGAGTGGAAGATGAGCAAGACAAAGAGGAGCTTTATTGAGTGATAGAATGGCTCAGAGGAAACCTGCAGGGGGGCAGCTCCTTTCGACAGTCAGGGTGTCCTGATGAGTGTGCAGCTTCTAGAAGAGAGGGTAGCTTCTCTGCTAGGCACGGCGCCCTGACAAGTGCCAGCTATCAGCAGAGAAAGTGGCTCCTCTCTGCAGCTGGCTGTCTCATCTTCTGCACAGCTCTCAGCAGAGAGGAAGTCCTAGAGTGGGTGGCTCCTCTCTGCGGGCAGGTCATCCCGTCACCTCCTCCCATCATCTCTCTGTCGTCTCTGCAGCTCTCAGCAGATTGGAGGCCCTAGAGTGGGTGGCTCCTCGTCTCTGCAGCTCTCAGTAGAGAGGAGGCCCTAGAGTGTGCTGCTCCTCCCTGCAGCTGGTCATCCCAATGTCTGCTCAGCTCCGGCTGAGTCTGTGACTTTAATGGGTCCCAGAGAGGAGGAAGTGCACTCCAATTGGTCCGTGGGTGGCCATGGGTGGGCCCGAAAGAGGCATCACAAGTTCCTACTCTGCTCCATGGAACTGGCAGCCTGGCCCCCAGCCTTCAGGCCCTCAGTGGGGACCTACCTCCTTCTACCCAGGAACCTGTCTGCCTCCTGCTGCTGTTCAGGCTGTAGGTGCCAAGGGGCTTCTGCAGGTCAGTGCCCTCACAGAGCTGCCCTCAGCCCCACCCCTCAACTTCCCTCCTTTGCTTGTCAGCGCCCAAAGTCCTGAGGAGCCCAAGGTGGCACTGCCCTGAGCATGTGCACTCCCAGTCAGGCCGCAACAGCACCCAGCTTCAGCCCCAACTTTGCTCCAAGACTGGAGTGGGCACTGTCAGCAGGGAGAATCCAGGCAGTGGGAGCAGGGGCTTCGGAGCCTGTGAGGGCAGGGGCACTTCCTGGACCCCAAGAGTGCAGGGGTTCCTGAGTCCACAGCTGTGGTTTGAGTGGCTGCAGCTGCACTGGCAGGACGGGGCTCCTGCCTGCTCCCTGGAGCTGGAGGCCTGGGTCTGCAGCTGAGGTTTGGGTGCCTGTAGCTATACCTGGCTTCTGTCTGCTTCATGAAGCAGGAAGCCCGGCTCTGCAACCACCGTTTGGACAGCTGCAGCTGTGCCAGGAGGGCGGGGCGCTGACTTGCTTCTGGGCCCTTAGTGCACAGATACGCCCATGTCTGCAGCCATGGCTTGGGAAGCTGCACGGGCACCTGGGGTGCTACTGCACTGACTGGGAAGGGATGGGGTTCACACTTGTCCACAGCTCCTGCTGGCTCCAAGCAGTTTGCAGCCCCGGCTGTGCCTCCCGGCTGCAGCTAACGTGATAGCAGCAGCCGCTCCAGATGGCCTGCCACTGCCATCAAAACCACTATTCTGGACATTGTATCTTTGGTTGAGTGTGTGTGTTACAAAGCGCACTGTTAAACTCCATTACTATTTATTTTTAGTGTTTTCTTTTACATATGCCAAATAGTATTGGTAGTTGTTTACAGTACTGATATAAAGTTTCATTTTAAAAGCAAATTATTTGTCTATATAATAGGCGTAATAGTAATGAAAATGCTAGCTGTTACTAAAATAGAGAACATTAATTATCATGTTAAATTGAAAAAAAGGAAAGACATGAATGACTCCTTTTAGCTCTGACTTTAAAATGAACCAGCATCATCCACAGTGCCTTTGCCTGTCATTAACATTTATGTTTGCTCCTAGCACCCAGGTTTTCGTTTCTACGGTTCCCCATTAAAGAAGAATCAAGACTTTTAGAAAAATAGCTTGAGACAAGAAAAAAAATCAGTACAGCTCTAGAAAAGACTATTATTGACAGAAAGCAGGTATATTTTTAAGAAGGTCAGGGGCAGTAATAGTAAACAAAAAAACTGGCTTAAAGAACATTACCGGGAAAGTTATGATAATTTGGATATTAAAGGAATTCATAATATGGTTAATTATAAAATTATGAAAAGCTAGAATGTTTCATACCAAAGGAAAATAAAATCAAAAATAGTTATTTTACTTGTTTAATTAGTTGACAAATACTGTCATCTTTGAGTAATTTATTCTTTTAGGTACATAATTGCAAGGCACAGATTTGTGCTTGTTTTTATATTTTGAAATAGAATTTTGTAAATACAGGAAATTTGAAGTAGGTCAGATAGTCCTAGGCAAGTCAGAAACTGTACCAAGAACTCATTAAGAATTAATCTATAAAATTCATCATATAAATCTTGTTCAACCATCAGTTACAAAAGGGTCTATTGGTTAATAAGCGAAATTATAACTTATTACCAAATTTTCGTTTGTTTCAGGATAGCATATGAGTCAAATGCCCTACACCTCTGAAAGTAGTCTAAATGTGCAGTGAGTTTCACATTACCTGTGACATGCAACCTCCAACTGGCACTTCTAACTAAAATAAGGTGCTGGTGAGGCATTCGTTTATTTTAAAAAATGTTAACAAAATGAATAAATATATGATGATGGCAGATAAATATATTATGGTTGCAGGACAGCAACCAATGCCAGGTAAATAAGACTCCAAGAGACTATCATTCTGTGGAAAGATCCCAAGTGGAAAAATACTCAAAGCTCAATAGAATACATGGAGTCCAAAGGCTTTATCAATATAATTAATGAAGTTAAGACGTAAGAAGGAAGTTGAATATGATGTAAGGCCTTGAGGTTGGGTCGTATTTGGAAAAAGCAACCACATGTTGCATCCTGACCAGTAAGCCATTATCTTATAACCCAGGTCTTGTAATATTGGCTGGTCTGAAATGATATTATTTATCCTTTTTGTCTGGTGAAATCTTCAACCTTGGAGAAATATCTGAATGTGTTTAACTATTTTTGGTAGATATCACAATAACTATAGACTAGGTAAGTATTTAAAAAGTTCACAAATAATGAGAAAATAAACTAAACCATGGTACTTATAAGTTAGAATAGGTTTTAGACTAAGCATGGTGATTTTTTCAGAACACAGCAATAATATCTATATTTTTGTATATTTTACTTGCTATTAAAGTATTTAAAGCATCTAAAAGAATCAGTCATACCAGATTTGTAAATGTGGCTTAAATTGTTTAAGAAAATATTAATGTGTGTCCATTCCTGTGTATATAAACTTGTTTAAAGATTCTTAAATATATATTTAATAAATTAAGCATTCAATGAAGTGCAATTGTTACGTGTTTCTGTTTAGGCAGATAAACCCCTTGGACATGAATCTAATCTACAGTAAAGAAGCAAATTTATTGAAAACAAGTAAGTAAATATTGATAAAGATGGTTGAGGTTTTAAGGCCAAAAGAGTGAAGAAAACATGTAGATAACTGATATTTGGATAAACTTTTAAAGGGTTTTAAGGGTTAAAAAACAAAACACAGCTATTGGTGCTAGGCAGATTTGGGCTGAATCCTTGGTACATCATTTATTAGCTGTGTACTTTGAGAGACAGTTGTCTAATTTCCAACGCCTTAGTGTCCTCATCTGTAAAACTAGGATAATAATACTTCTCTTCAAGAGCAAGGACAGCATGCTTAACACAGTATATGAGAAGTGATGACATTTTCAAAGATGGTTGGTGTTATTTTTACCATTCTTTAAAAATGCAAATACTCTTGGGAAAGATAGTATAATAAACTAAACCAATTCATGCTTATTTTTACCCTACCATGCTTCTCCCTCTTGTTTCTTTCTCAGTCAAGCCCCTTAAAATGCTTATGTACATAACATAAGCATGTACATTGCCCCCCCAACCCCCACCCTTCTTTCACTACATTCACTTTCAGCCTACTGCAATCTGGCTTCTAGTCTTACAATTTTGTTGAAATGTTCTCTACGCTTTTCAAGCTTTGTTAAAAATCACCTATTTGTAGCATTTGACCGTATTACTGTATCTTCCAACTTAATATAATTTCCTTTCATCGTCCCCTTTTTGACAGCCTCTGCCATCTGTGGCCTTCCTTTAACCCCTTCTTTTCAGTCCTTTTGGCTGAAGCATTTATTTTTGCCACTCCTAAATGAGGGAATTCATAAAAATCCCATCTCCTGATTTATCATCCAGCTCTCTCTTAGGGAATCTCATTGAATCCCAAGAGAATTCTAAAATCTCTATTGATGGACTTGACTTGTCCCAAGTTCCATACCTACATAACCAAATAATAAATAATCGAATAGATGAGCTTCTCTAACTTTACAAATTATAACTCAAATGCATTATCTTCTCTGTTTTCCTTAACTTAATTGGAGATCGCACTACTCAAAAGTAAAATCCTTTTTTTAGAAATCTTTTTTCCTTACATTATGAAGACCTACTGTGTGCCAACCACTATGTGAATGTCTCAGATAACACTGGTGTGTGTGTGTATATATGTGTGTGTGTGTGTGTGAGAGAGAGAGAGAGAGAGAGAGAGACCATTTCTGTCCCCATAGAGTTTGCTGCCTCTGTGGAGGAGACACACAGTGTTTTCATGTAATAGTTTCATAGTTTGAGGTGTTAGGTTGAAGTCTTTAATCCATTTTGATTGAAGGTTTGTGTATGGCAAGAGATAGGTGTCTACTTTCATTTTTCTGCATATGGACATACAGTTTTCTCAGCACCATTTATTCAAGAGACTGTATTTTCCTCAATGTATGTTCTTTGCACCTTTGTCGAAAATGACTTCGCTGTAGGTGTATGGATTTGTTTCTAGGTTCTCTATTCTGTTGTATTGTCCTATGTGTCTGTTTTTATGCCAGTATCATGCTGTTTGGGTTACTATAGCTTTGAGGTATAATTTGAAGTCAGGAATATCCTTCCTCTGGTATTGTTCTTTTTGTTCAGAATAGCTGTGGCTATTCTGGGTCTTTTGTGGTTTTATATAAATTTTAGGATTTGTTTTATTTCTGTGAAGAATATCATTGGTGTTTGATAGGAACTGCAATGTATCTATATTTATAGATATATTGTTTATATGTATAGATATATTTTCTTTGGGTAGTATGGCCATTTTAACAATATTGATTCCTCCAATCCATTATCATGGAATATCTTGCCTTTTTTGGTGTCCTTTTCAATTTCTTTCATCAGTGTTTTTTAGTTTTCATTGCAGAGATCTTTCACTACATTGGTTAAATTAATTCCTAGGTATTTAACTTTTCGTGGCTATTGTAAATGGGATTACTTTTTAAATTTCCTTTTCAGATTGCTCAGAGTTGGCATATAGAAATGCTACTGATTTTTGTTTGTATGTTGATTTCTTCTCCTGCAACTTTACTAACTTTACTAAATTTGTTTATCAATTCTAATAGGGTTTTGGTAGAGTCTTCAGGTTTTTCCAAATATGAGGTCACATTATCTGTTAACAAGGATGACTTGACTTTCTTCCTTTCCAATTTCGTGCCTTTTTTTTTTCTTGTCCAATTGCCCTATCTAGGACTTCCAATACTATGTTGAATAACAGTGTTGAAAGTGGGCATCCTTGTCGTGTTCCAGGTCACAGAGCAAAGGCTTTCATTTTTTTCCCATTCAGTGTGATAGTAACTGTTGGTCTGTCATATATGGCTTTTATTATATTGAGGTATGTTCCCTCTATGTCCAGTTTTTTGAGTTTGTTTTTTTTTTATCATAAAGGGATACAGAATTTTATCAAATATCTTTTCAGCATCAATTGAAATGACTATATAATTTTTATTCTTCATTCTGTTGATATGATGTAACATGTTGACTGATTTGCACATTTTGAGTCATTCTTGCATCTCAGAGGTAAATCTCACTTGTCATGATAAATGATCTTTCTGATGTACTGTTGAATTCGGTTTGCTAGTATTTTGTTGAGGATTTTTGGATCAGTATTCATCAGAGATATTGGCTTGTAGTTTTCTTTTTATAATATGTCTTTGTCTAGTTTTGGTATCAGGGTAATACTGGCCTTGTAGAATAAGTTTGGAAGTAGCCCCTCCTCTGTTTTTCAAAACAATTTGAGTAGGACTGGCATTAGTTCTTTAAATGTTTGGTAGAATTCAGCAGTGAAGCCATCAGGTCTTCAGTTTTTCTTTTCTGGGAAACTTTTTATTAC
>NW_012107853.1:1960688-1982903 GCF_000951045.1 Mandrillus leucophaeus | reverse complement strand
GACCATTTCTGTCCCCATAGAGTTTGCTGCCTCTGTGGAGGAGACACACAGTGTTTTCATGTAATAGTTTCATAGTTTGAGGTGTTAGGTTGAAGTCTTTAATCCATTTTGATTGAAGGTTTGTGTATGGCAAGAGATAGGTGTCTACTTTCATTTTTCTGCATATGGACATACAGTTTTCTCAGCACCATTTATTCAAGAGACTGTATTTTCCTCAATGTATGTTCTTTGCACCTTTGTCGAAAATGACTTCGCTGTAGGTGTATGGATTTGTTTCTAGGTTCTCTATTCTGTTGTATTGTCCTATGTGTCTGTTTTTATGCCAGTATCATGCTGTTTGGGTTACTATAGCTTTGAGGTATAATTTGAAGTCAGGAATATCCTTCCTCTGGTATTGTTCTTTTTGTTCAGAATAGCTGTGGCTATTCTGGGTCTTTTGTGGTTTTATATAAATTTTAGGATTTGTTTTATTTCTGTGAAGAATATCATTGGTGTTTGATAGGAACTGCAATGTATCTATATTTATAGATATATTGTTTATATGTATAGATATATTTTCTTTGGGTAGTATGGCCATTTTAACAATATTGATTCCTCCAATCCATTATCATGGAATATCTTGCCTTTTTTGGTGTCCTTTTCAATTTCTTTCATCAGTGTTTTTTAGTTTTCATTGCAGAGATCTTTCACTACATTGGTTAAATTAATTCCTAGGTATTTAACTTTTCGTGGCTATTGTAAATGGGATTACTTTTTAAATTTCCTTTTCAGATTGCTCAGAGTTGGCATATAGAAATGCTACTGATTTTTGTTTGTATGTTGATTTCTTCTCCTGCAACTTTACTAACTTTACTAAATTTGTTTATCAATTCTAATAGGGTTTTGGTAGAGTCTTCAGGTTTTTCCAAATATGAGGTCACATTATCTGTTAACAAGGATGACTTGACTTTCTTCCTTTCCAATTTCGTGCCTTTTTTTTTTCTTGTCCAATTGCCCTATCTAGGACTTCCAATACTATGTTGAATAACAGTGTTGAAAGTGGGCATCCTTGTCGTGTTCCAGGTCACAGAGCAAAGGCTTTCATTTTTTTCCCATTCAGTGTGATAGTAACTGTTGGTCTGTCATATATGGCTTTTATTATATTGAGGTATGTTCCCTCTATGTCCAGTTTTTTGAGTTTGTTTTTTTTTTATCATAAAGGGATACAGAATTTTATCAAATATCTTTTCAGCATCAATTGAAATGACTATATAATTTTTATTCTTCATTCTGTTGATATGATGTAACATGTTGACTGATTTGCACATTTTGAGTCATTCTTGCATCTCAGAGGTAAATCTCACTTGTCATGATAAATGATCTTTCTGATGTACTGTTGAATTCGGTTTGCTAGTATTTTGTTGAGGATTTTTGGATCAGTATTCATCAGAGATATTGGCTTGTAGTTTTCTTTTTATAATATGTCTTTGTCTAGTTTTGGTATCAGGGTAATACTGGCCTTGTAGAATAAGTTTGGAAGTAGCCCCTCCTCTGTTTTTCAAAACAATTTGAGTAGGACTGGCATTAGTTCTTTAAATGTTTGGTAGAATTCAGCAGTGAAGCCATCAGGTCTTCAGTTTTTCTTTTCTGGGAAACTTTTTATTACGGCCTCAATCTTGTTACTTGTTACTAGTCTGCTCGGATTTTGAATTTCTTCCTGATTCAATCTTGGTCAGTTGTATGTATCTAGGAATTTGTCAATTCCTTCTAGATTTTCCAATTTATTGGCATATAGTTACTCATAGCAGCCACTAATAACCCTTTGAATTTCTGCAGTATCAGTTGTAATTTCTCCTTTTTCATTTCTGGTTTTATTTATTTGGATCTTCTCTTTCTTTTTTTAAGTTACTATGGCAAAAGGTTTGTCAATTTTGTTTAGCTTTTCAAAAAACCAACTGTTTGTTTCATTATTCTTTTGTATATTTTTAATTTCAGTTTTGTTTATTTCTGCTTTGTTCTTTATTGTGTTTTTTCTTCTACTAAGTCTGGGTTTGCTTTCCTCTTTCTTTTCTAGTTCGTTAAGATGAATTGTTAGGTCATTTATTTGAAGTTTTTCTTTTTTTGATGTAGTCACTGATGGCTATAATTTTCTCTCTCAGTACCGCTTTTGCTATATCCCACAGGTTTTGCTATGTTGTGTTTCTATTATTATTTGTTTCAAGAAATTTTTCAATTATCTTCTTAATTTTTTCATTGGCCCACTGGTTGTTCTGGAGCATATTGTTTAATTTCTGTGGGTTTGTACAGTTTCCAAAATTCCTCTTGTTATTGATTTATAATTTTGTTCTATTGCAGTTAGAGAAGATGCTTGATATTATTTCAATGTTTTGAATGTTTTAAGACTTGTTTTATTACCTAACATAAGGCCAGTCCTTTAGAATGATCAATGTGCTGAGAAGAAGAATGTGCATTCTGCAGCTGTTGGTTGAAATGTTCCATAAATATCTATTAGGTCAATTTGTTCTGTAGTGGAGATTAAGTCTGATGTTTCTTTGTTGATTTTCTGTCTGGAAGAGCTGTTCAATGCTAAAAGTGAAATGTTGAAGTCTCCAGCTATTATTGTATTGAAGTCTCTCTATTTCTTTAGCTGGAATAATATTTGCATTATCTATCTAGGTGCTCTTGTTTTGGGTGCATATATATTTATACTCATTATATCTTCTTGCTAAACTGAACACTCTATCATTTTGAAATGCCCTTCCCTGTTTCTTCTTACAGTTTTTGTCTTAAAATCTATTCTGCCTGATATAATTATAGCTACTCCTAGTCCTTTTTATTTTCCATTGGCATGGAGTATCTTTTTCCATCTTTTTATCAGTCTACATGCATCTTTATAGGTGAAGTGTGTTTCTTGTAGGCAACAGATCATTAGGTCTTTTTTTGTTTTTTAATCCATTCAGGCATTCTGTGTCTTTTGATTGGAGAGTTTAGTTCATTTGCAATCAATGCTAGTATTAATAAGTAAGGACTTACTCTTGCCAGTTTGTTATTTATTTTCCAGTTGTTTTGTGATCTTCTCTTCTTTCTTTCCTTTCTTCCTGTCTTCCTTTAGTGAAAGTGATTTTTTTCCTGGCAGTACAATTTTATTTTTTGTGTATTCACTGTATGTTTCTCAATTTGAGTTTATCGTGAGGCTTGCAAATACTATCTTATAACCATTATTTTGAACTGATGACAACTTAACACTGGTTGCAAAAACAAACAAACCAGCTAAAAGAAAACTAATAAAAACGTTACACTTGAACTCTGTTACTCCACTTTTCAACTTCTTGTTTTTTTTTCTCTTTATGTCTTATTGTGCTGTCTATGTCTTGAAAAGTTGTTGTAACTATTATTTTTGATTGGTTTATCACTTAGTCTTTCTACTTAAGATTAGACTAGTTTATACACCATAATTACAAATTTATAATGTTCTGTGTTTTTCTGTGTGCTTACTATTACCAGTAATTTTTGTACCTTTAAGATGATTTCTTATTGTTCATTTACGTACTTTTTTCTGACTGAACAACTTCCTTAGCGTTTTTTTGGTAAGACAAGCCTGATGATAAAATTTCTCAGCTTTTTTTTTTTTTTTGTCTAAAAAAGTCTTTATTTATTCTTGATGCTTGAAGGATATTTTTGCCAGATATACTATTCTAGGGTGAAAGCTTTTTCCCTTCAGCACTTAAAATATGTCATGCTACTCTCTCTTGGCCTATGAAGTTTGTACTGAAAAGTCTGATGCCAAACATATTGGAACACTTGTATGTTATTTGTCTCTTTTCTTTTGCAGCTTTTCTAATCTTTTCATTATCCTTTGCCTTTGGGAGTTTGGTATTTAAATGCGTTGAGGTAGTCTTCTTTGGACTCAATCTTCTTGGTGTTATATAACCTTTTTGTACTTGAATATTGACATCTTTCTCTAGGTCTGGGAAGTTCTTTTATATTATCCCTTTGAATAAACTTGCTACCCCTATATCTTTCTCTGTCTCCTCTTTAAAGGCAGTGACTCTCAGATTTGCCCTTCTGAGGCTGTTTTTCAAATCTTGTATGTGGGCTTCATCCTTTTTTATTCTTTTTTTTTCTTTTGTCTCCTCTGTGTATTTTCAAATAGAATTTCACTAATTCTATCTTCTGCCTGGTTAATTCTCCTGTTAAAGAGAGTCTGATACATTCTTCAGTATTTTAGTTGCATATTTTGATTCTAGAATTTTTTTTGTATTCTTTTTAATTATTTCAATCTGTTTGTTAAATTTATCTCATAAAATTCTGAATTCCTTCTCTGTGGTATCTTAAATTGCTTTGAGTTTCTTTTCTCAACACAGTTAATTTGAATTCTCTGTCTGAAAGGTGACATATCTCTGTGTTTTCAGGGCTGGCCCTTTGGTATTATTTAGTTTATTTGGTGAGATCATGTTTTCCTGGATAATTTTGATGCTTGTGGAGGTTTGTTTGTGTCTGGACTTTGAAGAGTAAGGTATTTATTATAATCTTCACAGTCTGGGCTTGTTTATGCCTGTTTTTCTTGGGAAGGCTTTCCAGGTATTCAAAGGGACTTGAGACCCAAGCCCAATAGTACTGTAGATCTTGTAGACTCATAGAAATACCACCTTGATGGTCTTGGATAATATCCAATCCAGAAAAAATGCTCTGGATTACCAGGCAGAGACTCTTCCTGTCTTTCCTTACTTTCTCCTAAAAAAGGGAGTGTTTCTCTTTGTGCTCTGCTGCCTGGAGCTGGAGGTGGAGTGATGCAAGTGCCACAGTGGCCACCAGCACTGGGATTGTGCTGTGTCAGGCCTGAAGCCAGTACAACAGTGGATCTCACTCAAAACCCACTATAACCACTACCTGGCTACCACCTATGTTTACTGTAGGTCCTAGGGCTCCTCCCTCCAGGACAGCAAGTTCCTTCAGGCCCCAAGTGGGTCCACAGATGCTATCTGGGAGCTAGGGATTGGAGTCAGAAACCTTAGACATCTACCTAGTGTTCTATTCTACTTCGGCTAAGTTGGCCTCAAACCACAAGACAAAGTTTTCTCTGATCTTCCCTCCCCTTTCCACAGGCAGAGAAACCTATCCCGGTGGCCACCACCACTGGCCCACAGGGAGTTCTGTCAGGCCACCACCAATGTTCGCATAAAGCTCAAGAGCTCTTTAGTCAGCTTATGGTGAATGGTGGCAGGCCTGAGACTCATCCTTCAGGGCAGTGGGCTCCCCTGTGGCCCAGGGCCTGTCCAGAAATGCTATCCAAGAGTCTATCTAGATGTGGGGACCCCAAACACCCTCTTGCTGCTCTACCCCAGTGTGACCAAACTAGTATTTGGCTTTTGATTCTTATTATGGTACTTTTTTATATGTAGTTAGTTGTTAAAATTTGTTTTCTGGTGGGGTGTGGAGGGATGATTGGTGGTGGCTAGTATTCACCTATTCACCCGTCTTGCTCTGCCCCTCTGCTAAAGGTTAGTTTTAAGCAGGAGTGGCATGGAGAGGGCACAGAGATTTTAAAAAGTTATATATTGAAAATTATACCGTTGGCTACGGAATGGATAATGACTTTGGAGGAATTCTGAAGTAAATGCAAGGACCAGTTAGAAGTCTATCTCATTAATTCAAGTGAGAGGCGATGGCTCCTTAGACAGGAAGGTGAACGAAAATTCAGGGGAAAAAAATGACGTGAATTAATCCCCCAGATTTTTTTAGGGTAAAATGAAAAGAATGTTTGAAAGACCGGCTATGGGAAGTGAAAGCAAGAATGACTAACATTAGAAGAAGACCAGGTTTTTTGTTGTTTTGTTTTTGTTTTTGTTTGTTTTATTTTTGTTACATGGGGAATACAAAGTGAGAGCAGTGTGAGTTTGGCTTCACATACTTTTAGGTATTTGTTCTTATTATATTTATTAAGTCAGCTCAGATACCAGGCATCTGTCTAGGCTCTTGAGATATATCAATGAAAACAATAGACAAACCATCACTGCCCTCTTGGAGCTTACACTCTTGTGATAGGAGGTGGACAATAAAAATTAAGTACCATAAATAAGTCAATCATATAGTGTCCTGTAAAGTGGATGCAATGGAAATAGAAATATCGAAGCATAAGAAGGATTGAGGCCAACAAAGTGAGGAGGATACAATGTTAAATAGTGTAGTTAGTCTTTGTGGAGGAAGTAATGTTTCAGCAAAGACTTGAAGAAAGTAAATTAGCTAGTGATGTGAACATCTGAGGGTAGACTATTCAGACAGAGGGGAAAACCAAATACAAAGACCCTGGAGCAAAATGCTGATTGACATGTTTATGTCCAAGCAACAGCAAGAAGACTGTGTGAATTGAATGGAGTGAGTGAGGGAGAGAATAGTAGGAATCATGTCTGAAATTAATGAGTGGGTGTCCATATCGCATAGGACCTTGTGGGCCATTGTAAAGCGCATTGTGGGTTTTCGTTTTAATTATAGGAACTTTGGTTGAGTTTGTGGTGCCTTTTACTTGTTCCCATGGAAATGTTCCTTCAGTCTGAAACTTAGGGGAGAAGTCATGGATGGATATGGATGATTTTTGATTCATCTCTAGGTAGAAATTAAAGCCATGGATATGGAAGATATTATCTAGAACAGGGTCCGGTAAATCTCCTGGGACAAATTGGGCGTGCTGATTGATTTTGTGAATAGTTTCTTTGGAACACAGCCATGCCTATTAATGTACATATTGTCTGGGGCAGATTTCATTCTACAACAGTAGATTTGAGTGATTGTGACAGAGACTATATGGCCCCCAAGGTCTAAAATATTCACTATTTGGCTTTTTACAAAAACAGCTGGCTGACCCATGTCTGGAGACACGAAAACCGTTCAGAGGAAAAGCCGGCCTATGACTGAGTCTTGGGTAATTCTAACATTTACTGTACCAGAAAAGTAAGCTGAACGTGCCAAGGAAAAAGAAATCAAGCAGCTAGAGGAGTAGGTGAAAAACAGTGCAGATTTCACAGAAGTTAAAGAAGAAGGAGTTTCAGTTTTTAAACTGTGATCCATTAAGAGCAGGACTGAGCACTCTTCTTTGGATTTAACAACCTGAAGATCATTGGTTTTCTTAGTGCAGGCTGTTTCAGTGGAGGATTGAGGGTTAGAATTGTAGTCAAATGGAGTTGGCTTGAGGATTGGATGAGACATGAAGAAATTATATATAAGGATTTTAAACATGTCTTTGATATGTTTTTCCAGAGGAGGATAAAGGCAGCACTTTAGCTGGAGATAAGTGTTGGAGACAAGAGAGGGTTTTGTTGTGTTTTGTTACTAATTTGTTGTTTACATTGGAGTAAATCCAACTTAATTAAAAGTTGGTGGAATAATTTGAGGAGGAGATGTTAACTGTTGCAGAAAGAAGGGCTAAAAACAGGGTTAATTTTTTCAGATGGTCAGAAGAGATGGAATTGAAAGCATACGTTGCAAGAACATGGACAAGCCTTGTACTATAACAGAAGAGGAAGAAAGGAAGGATTTTAGAGGATGGAAAATTATAATGTCTGAGAATGGGAAGATGAAAGGTTCCTATCTAATAGTTTCTATTTTCTCTTTGAAATGGGTAGAAACTTACAGAGTGAGAGAAAGAGATGAATAAAGGAACAGAAGTCTTGATAGTCAATGTTGAGAACTCATCTTAGCTTAAACACGGGGTTGTAATGTTGGGTGTTTGTTTGTTTGTTTGCTTTTCTATTTGTGCTCAGCAACTCTGGTGCAGGAATGGAGAACACATTTGCTTGGGGTCTTTCAGTGTTAGGGATTTCAAAGAGACAAGAGGCAAAACACTGAGGAAAAAATGAGTTTAGATTTTACAGTCAGTGTTATTTAAATGGCATATTTTGGATTCCTAAGGTAAAAAGTGAAGAGTGGAGTGTAGATGAATGCAAGGTTGAAATGGGAGTAATTTAATAAGCGAAATGGAAGAAAAAATGTTTTGATTAGAGAAGTGGATGCTTGACTTAGGGATTGATTTTGGAACGTGGAGAAGTCTACCATATAACCAAGTTCAAGGAATAAACTTGAGTAGATTAGAGAGGATCATTTGTAGATGAAGAGGCTAAATAAGTGACCTAAAGTGTTCAATAAATCATTCTTGGGGAATTTGAGGTTATGGGAGTTGATGCTAGAATTCTGGCAGAGCTTGAGTTGACTATAAAGAGAATGGGATGGAATATTTAATGACTGAAAGTGTGTGGGACAGACTACTTGATTACTGAAGAGAAATTGGAGGTCAATAGATAATAATATTTAGAGAACAGTGCACTCAAAGAGTAGAAACTTCAAAGAAGACAGTTTAATTTAAATAAGGGGGAGCAAAAAGATGCCACTGGGATTCAGAAGGACAGTTATCTGTTCTTCTTTATCTAGAATTAAAATATATGTGAGAAAATAATCATTTATCATTTACAAGGGCCTCAAGGGAGATGAAGTCCCAACCAAGACAAGAAGGTAGTTAGTATAGGGCACATAGGCACATACACACACACACAACAGTATTAACAGTTTCAGAGGGTACAGCAGAATGGTTTGTAAACGGGAGCCTGAGAAAAGAGTAAGGGATTACACAGCATTATGTGATGACGACACAATAGAGTAGATTTTGATTCAGGGGTCACTTTGAAACAGGTAGGAAATCAGTCTACATCTAATAAGTCACCTATGCTATGTCAAAACAACGTCAAAATCCAGACATTATTAAAAAATATACTCAACATCTATCATAATTTCTATCCTTGATTTTACCTTTACTGCCTTAATTTAGATCACTATATCTCTCATTTGCATATCTTGCAATATTCTCCTAACCAGCCTCCAAGTCTCCACGCTTGACCCCTTTTAACTCATGCTCTACAAAACTTCTTGAATAAACTTTACATAAGTCAGTTTGATCATACAATTGCTCTTCAAAATGCCTATTAGTGCCTTCCCAACACAAGGTTCTGCTTAATAGGGTGACACTTGTTCCCAAATTGCTTATTTCCTTCCATCAGGAACGTTATGCTTTATCAATATAGGACCCATGTATTCCAGAATTTCAATGCTGCTTTTTAATCCCTGAGCATTTGCCCAGGCGTGTTCTGTGTCTGGAACTTCCCCTTTCTCTCTTCTGTCAGCCATTTTCTCTCCCACAGTCAAGCATCTAGCTCAAACCTTTCCTTGTTTTTAGTTTTCCAGGAAGAATTCATCAATTCCTCCTTTGTAGCTAGTGTATATGTCTATTCAAATTGCTTTGACAAATGTTTGTTGAATTTATTTTTTTCTTAAGTTTTTCCTGCTAGACAATAAACTCCTTGAATAACAGCAGACCTAGAAAGTTGTCTGTAACACAGAACATTCTTAATAAAGGCTTGCCAACTTGAAGTGGACTTAACACACCTGCTCTTGCCGTAAGCACATTGCTTTCAAGTAAGTTTTCTCTCTTTTGCCTCCACTCTTGAAATACAAATTGACCTCTCAGAATTTTTCTTCTAATGCCCTTGTAGGAAAATGTTAATAACTGGTCAGTGACAAGTGTGATTAAGCCTTCCCTTTTCTCTTATTTAGATTGGTGTCACTGCACTGGCTCTGAGAGAGCTGTAAAGAACATTAACACTGCATCCACCTTGACAGAACAAACCATTCCCTAGAAATTGATAAGGGTTTTTTTCTGGAAATGAATTTGGTGGTGGCAAAACACACGGCTGCCTCTATTGCCATCCATCTCCCTTCCTTTAATAACTTTCATTTATTTCACCATGTCCCTTTCTCCGATTAATGTAATGAATGCATTTATCTTTGAAGGATGGGGATTAGCAGAATTTTCAAGCACCGAGGAAAACAATGTCCCTTATCCAAGCCCTTTTTCATACTTTAAAGTGGCATTGTTTTGGGATCTTGGTTAACCACTTAGAATTCTAGTTCTTATTTGTCTAAAAGGAATCCATGATCCTGAAAAATTATTAAAAGGCAAATTTTAATTCCTTGGCTGGGATCAAATATTCAAACTGATAGTATTAAAGACATTTTCAAGATGGTTTCATGTGAATGCTGTAGGATGATATGATTAAAGAATAAAATAATCTCTCCCTTCCGGTCCTTGGGGGAAAATAAAATTCAACCCATTGGTATCTTAAAACCATGAGTTTAATAAATCTGGCAAATGTATATCAGGCAAGCATTTGTAAACACAAATTGCTTATTAGAAAATGCGGATCTTTTGTTCCCTTGAATTTTATTTGTCAACAAGGAGTTAAGAAAAAGAATAAACCAGCACATATTATTGCAGTGACAGGTTTACCCGTTTTAACCTTGATTTAAAAGTTTTCCATTTTTTTAAACAAAAATTGATGCTTAGTAGGCCTCAAGCATCCTTTTTGTTTCTCTAGAAAATGAGAAAATTTAGGCCTCAGCAGAAAAACAAAAGATTAAAAAATCTTGTTCATGTTTTTAAACTCTTTGCCCTAGTTAGATTCTTTCAGGCAAATGATTTGAAAAATAATTGAATCAGGAAAAGAAAAATACACCAAAAAACAAGAGTAAAGCAAATAACCAAAACAATAGCAACCACAGTCTTATCATTTCCCCAACTTAACCCAACTGAAAGTCTTCCATGAAACTTGTCAATGGAATGATTTTTTAAAGAATTTTAATGTTTAATTTAAAAATGTAATTATACAAGTAGTCTGGGGTCACTTACTGTCTCTGATGACCACCCCTTTAAATGAAAATAATTTTTCATGCCTTATAGCACTATTTTACACCTAGAAAATAGGAATAACCAAATAATTCAGTGTTCCAAGACATTCTCCAGTATCCTTGTGACATACTTTTGACAGAAACTTAGTAAGAACTCGCAGGCCCATCCTGAAAATAAGAAAACTTGTAAGTGAAGGGGTTTTAGTCCCAGGCCACTCGTTACAACTAGGAACAGAGGTCAGGAACATGAATATGTGGGTGAATTGTTTCATGAGACTCATAACACTATTTATTTAATAGGTCATTCTGCATTCATATGCCAGCTGGTAAATAGAATGCAATGATGTCTTATTAATCCAGAATGATCAGAGACAAGGTGTCATATAAAAATGTTCAGACGATAATTATACCTCACACTCATACAGAGTTTTTCCATATGCACGAGGCTCACATTCATTATTTCACTCCATCCTCACAACTTCGGTCATTGCACAGTTCTGAGAAAATTGAGATTAAGAAACTTGTCCATGTTTACAAAATCCCTTGTCATCAGGAGTGAGGTTTGGACCTTGGCAATTTAACTTATAGTCAAATGTTAAAAAAAAAAAAACTCAGAAAATCTTCAAGGAGCTGTCAAACATAAAAATTATCTGCACAAGTGCCAGTTTTAATCTAAAGTTGTTTTTCAAAATCCTTTAAACATTTATTATGCCTTTCCTGGTATTAACAGAAAAAGGGCACTGAATAAAATTTAAACCTTTTTTGTGACTCAGGATGGGCATAAGCAATTTCTGTGATTTGTTTTGCTGTGGTAAATACAGGTCTACATCTATTTTTTAGTGTTTCTTTCCTATTTCTCAATAGCAGTTTGTCAAATATCACCTCTCCCGATATGTGTGCTACCTTCAAAGAGCTTTTCCTTTTCTTTCCCATTTCATCTTCTAATGTTATGCTTCTAATATGCTCTAGGCAGAGAGTTTAGGTCATTAATCTTATTTAATGTGTTGGCCATAGTAATAGGTAAGGCAAATCAGTGAGCAACTAAAATTGTCAAACTTTAGTGTACATAAACACTACTTGGGGAGTGTATAAAATACAAATTCATGGAACCTACTCACAGAGATTCTGATTTGATAGATCAGGATGGAGCTCAGAAATCTTCATTAATAATTTTCATTCTTTATTTTAGATACAGCAGGTACACACATAGGATTGTTACATGGGTATTTTGGACCAAGGTAATGAGCATAGTACCCAATAGGTAGTTTTTAAATCCATTTCCCCCCACTTCTTCAGTGGTCCCCAGTGTCTATTGTTCCCATGTTTATGACCATGTGTGCTCAATGTTTAGCTCCCACTTATAAATGAGAATCTGTGATATTTTGTTTTCTGTTTCTGCATTAATTCGCTTAGGATAATCGCCTCCAGCTGCATCCATGTTGCTGCAAAAGACATTATTTCATTCTGTTTTATGGCTGCATGCAGTAGTCCGTGGTGTATATAGACCACTTTTTCTTTTAGTTCAATCCACCATTGATGCACACCTAGGTTGATTCCATGTCTTTGCTATTGTGAGTACTGCAGCGATTAACGTTAAGCATGCATTGTCTGTCTGATGCAACGATTTACTTTCCTTTGGGTATACAGCCAGCAATGGGATTGCTGGGTTCAATAGTAGCTCTGTTTTAAGTTCTTTGAGAAGTCTTCAAACGGCCTTCCACAGTGGCTGAACCAATTTGCACTCCCACCAACAGTGTATCAGCCTTCCTTTTTCTCTGCAGCCTCACCATCATTTATTGTTTTTAGACTTTTTAATAATTGTCATTCTGACTGGTGTGAGAGGGTATCTTATTGTGGTTTTGATTTTCATTTCTCTGATGATTAGTGATGATGAGCATTTTTTCATGTTTGTCGGTTGTGCATATGTCTTTTGAGAAGTGTCTGTGTCCTTTGCCCATTCTTTAATGGGTTTTTTGTTTTTTGCATGTTGAATTGTTTAGATTCCTTATATATTCTGTATATTAGAACTTTGTCAGGTGTATAGTTGGTGACTATTTTCTCCCATTCTGTAGGTTGTCTGTTTACTCTGTTGATGGTTTCTCTTGCTGTGCAGAAGCTCTTTAGTTTAATTAGGTCCCACTTGTCGATTTTTGTTTTTGTTGCAATTGCATGTTAACCAACATCCCATGTACTTCTGAAGGAAGTGTTCTCCTGTCCAGAGTTTAATGAACACTAATTTAGAAGCAAAATTTATATGGTTCATGAGCGAAATAAGTTGCATCAATTTCCTTATCTTTTAAAATGTTTACTTCAGAATCTAGGAGAGACAACATGGCCCACACAGAGTACACAGAATTTGGAGTCAGTAACACCTGGATTGAAATTTGGTTCTGTTCCTTTCAAGTTAAGTGACCTGGGCAAAGTTTCTTAACTTCTCTAATCCTCCATTGCATCATCTGAAAAATAATTCCTCATCTTCTCGTCTCATGAGGTTGTTGTATCTGATCAAATGAGATAGTGCCTGTAAACATATCTTCATATACTACACAATTTCATACAGTTGTTTAGTTTTATAGTTGTTGTTGCCAGAAAGATATATTGATACATCGGTAATTGCTTTTCTGAAGTTATATGGCTTTTCAGTTGAAATGGCCAAACGGCTACTATACTATAATTACTGTTTGCATCAGCAAGCAACACGTAACATTCAAGACTAGACCCTGGCCACCAGAATTTCAGGAAACATCAGGAGACAATTTTGCTCAAGATTCTGCTAGAAAGTGGAAGAAAAAAAAGAAGGAGTTCAAGCAATAAGAGCCTTCCTTCAGAGAAATAGTAATTGGAAGGTATTATTGCAGCAGATACTTCCTCCAGGTTCAGCACCTGCTCAATCACCCAACCCTCCCAATTTGAATAAGTGATTAACAACTCATTAACAGATCATTAGCTAAATCAGCCCAATGTAGTGAAGAGGGCCCAGGTTCAATAATTTTCCTGGATTATCATCAAATATAGACTCAAAATTAAATGTCTTATAAATATGCTAGTATTTATGCTATTTTTCTATCAGCATAAAGTGGTTTGTGGAAAATGACTCTTTCCTTTACATTGAGGAAAGCATTATTATTGTCCTGTATTGTATCCTTCTGAGTAAAATTTGGGAAGAGTCTGATCCCCTAACTCCCGTTTCATCTCAGATTTTCCCAAGTTGTTGAGTAGTTTCATGATTGCTGCTGGACCATTGGCAATTTCAGTTTTATGTCTACTCCCAGCAGCCTCTTGTGTTGGTCAAAACAGGTCAGATGTTGATTTGGGTTTCTCAGTGACCATTCTCTGCACTTCATATGAGAAATTAACTTTTTCCCCATGTTTACAGTCTTATGAAAAGATGATACACAACACAAATGAAACCAGTTAGAGACTACCATCTTGAATACAATTTCTTAAGCAGAGATTTAAAAAGATTGATAATGGTTGTCATTCTAATTCATTACAGAAGTAGGTTTAGGTTCTAATCAGTTGTGGTTTCTGCCTTTAGAAGTGTCTTGGCTTCTGTCTGCATCCAAGTCTGAGTCTCCAGTTTCCCCTTGCTTCTGTGAGTCCCCATTATCTTTCCGATGCATTGCCTTTGCCTAAACTATCCTGAGTCCATTTCTGTTGCTTTCAACCAAAGAACTCTAACTGATATTGTGGACATTTGAGCTCTTATTTTCACACTGGTGGAGAGAAATTGAGATTTTTTTGTTTGTTTGATTTTGAGACAGTCTCCCTCTGTTGCCCAGGCTGGAGTGCAGTGGCATGATCTCAGCTCACTGAAACCTCCGCCTCCTGGTTTCAAGCAATTCTCCTGTCTCAACCTCCCAAGTAGCTGGGATTACAGGCATGCACCACCACATCTGGCTAATTTTTGTATTTTTAGTAGAGACTGAATTTCACCATGTTGGCCAGGCTCATCTCAAATTCCTGACCTCAGGTGATCCTCCTGCCTCAGCCTCCCAAAGTGCTGGGATTACAGGCGTGAGCCACTGCGCCCAGCTGAGTTAGTTCCTAAACTTGGAATCAATGCTCTCACTGTTCCTACTTAGATGGCTTCCTGTTTGAAAGACTTCTTCATCTCAGACATTGCCACTGCGATCCATTCATTGGCACATTCCAGAAAACCCGAAGGCCTTTTTAATTCCTTTGTCCATCAACCCGTGCCTTTAGCCATCAATAGGTCTGATCATTTCACCTCCAGATGATATGTAGACTCTGTTTATTTGTTTCAATCTTCATTGCCATTCTTGCCCTTCTATGGAATACTTTTCACACAGCAACCACACAATCCACATTTTTTACATAAATTGGATAATCTCACTAGACTACATAAACACCTTCAATAGCTTCCTACTGCACTTAGAATTAAATCCCGTGTGACCTACTTACTCATTGAGATCTTTTTCTAGCCTCCTCTCTTGTCATTACCCTTGTAGGGATGCTTTAGCAAAACTGCACCCCATTCAGATCCTTGGACTACCTGAGCTATCTCAGTTTAGGGTTTATTAAACTACCCTGCTATTTCCTCTTCACATGAATGTTTCCTTTTTGTCCTTCAGGTATTCATTTAATCATCTCCACAGAGAGTCCTTCTGTGATCTTCCTATTCAAATAAATTTTGTTTCCTTTAAAGGACTCATAAACTTATAATTGCATATGTATTTGTTCCTTTACTAATTTATTGTCTATAATCTCCATTCATAGGGTGAGCATAAATTATAGTCTGTTTGGAACAGTTCTATTCTGTATCTGCTGTCCCAGCAAATTATTAAAGGTGCTCTCTTTCACTCTAAAAGTGTCCAGGTTTAGCCAATAAATTAAAGGGTCACCCCAGTCTTTAGACTATAAGTATTATGAAAGCAAAGACTAATGCTTTTCCTTCTTCTTTAATTTCATCAATGCATATCAAGTTTCAAAAAGAAAAACTCTCTTGAGGACCTCACTAATCCATGATTAAATTATCATCATCAAAGTCTTCACAAAAGGGATATTCCAGAACACTGTGACACTCAGGTGTTACAATGCTTATAACTCACCTCATTTTACTGTGGCCCATGAGATTTATTTTTCCCTCTCTCCCTAAGAAAACTTTTATTTCTCCGTTTGTCCTAAACTGCTAAAATTAGGCTAAACAAATCACTAGATGAAAAAAATGACACCATGCTTCTCTTATCCCTATTCACCACTTGTCTCTCTCTCTCTCTCCCATTTTAAAAAACTATATACCATTTTTATCAGGCCACCTGAATTTCTTCCCTCTTTGTCTTCTAAAATGCACTCATCTCTCTGTATGCTCTCTTTAAATTTATGCTTTGACTTCTAGGTCTACACTCTTAATTCCCTCCCACCCTATTTTCAACAACTGGGGCCTTGCAGCAAGGTAATTGAAAGTATTAATGAGTTTTATAATACCAAGATCCAGATTACCATCATTACTATGCCACTTTCTAGCTTTGCGACCTTGAGTGGGTTACTTCAAGTCTTTAATTTCCACATTTTTGTAATGAACATAGTATTAAAGAGTTATTTTTGAGGATTAAATTCTATCTATATATCATCCTAAAACAAGCTAATCACATAGTTGATGAGTGCCATGATTATTGTTGTGACTCTTGTGTGAAGCATTTAGCACAGTGTGTGGGACAGGTAGATCCTCTGTACTTGCTGTTGTTATAGTCCATGGCCTCAGCGTTCATCCTGATCACCAACATGACACCCAAGA
This sequence comes from Mandrillus leucophaeus, assembly GCF_000951045.1. Lineage (NCBI taxonomy): Eukaryota > Metazoa > Chordata > Mammalia > Primates > Cercopithecidae > Mandrillus > Mandrillus leucophaeus. The sequence goes on along the minus strand of NW_012107853.1, from coordinate 1,966,438 downwards.
ACTCTCACATTCACCACCTCCTTCATCTTCACTTAATCTCAACTTGAGTCTTACAGGACCAGCACCAACAGACTCCAAATCTCATCTTTACCCACAATAGCATTGCAGCAAGCATTTAAATGATCCCTTTCCTTTTTTTCTTCCTGTCTTTCATCTTTTCTTCATTCCTTTCTATTTACCCATGTTTCTTTTTTCCCGATATTTGTACCTATACCAGCCTACTTTCAAAAATGGTTTTGTGGGCCAGGCTTGATGGCTCATGCCTGTAATCCCAACACTTTGGGAGGCTGAAGCGGGTGGATCACGAAGTCGGGAGTTTGAGACCAGTCTGACCAACATGGTGAAATCCTGACTCTACTAAAAATACAAAAATTAGCCATATGTGGTGGCGTGCACCTGTAATCCCCAGCTACTCAGGAGGCTGAGGCAGGAGAATTGCTTGAACCTGGGAGGTGGAGGTTGCAGTGAGCTGAGATCATGCCTTTGCACTCCAGCCTGGGTGAGAGGGCGAGACTCCATCTCTCAAAAACAAAAACAAAACAAAAATATTCTTAGGTCTCTTAACAAAGGAAATATATTCTGAGAAATGCCCCATTAGGCAATTTCATTGTTTTGCAAACATCATAGAGCGTACCTCACAAATCTACATAGTATAGCCCGATACGCACTTAGGCTGTATGATACAGCTGTTGCTCTTAGGTTGCAAACCTGTACAGAATGCCACTGTATTGAGTATTGTAGGCCATTGTAACATAATGGTATTTATGTATCTAAACATAAAAAGGTACAGTAAAAATATAATATAAAAGTTAAAAAATAGTGCACCTGTATAGGGCACTCACCACGAATGGAGATTGCGGGACAGAAAGTTGTTTTGGGTGAGTCGGTGAGTGAGTTGTGAGTGAATGTGAAGGCCTAGGACATTTTACAGTACACTATTGTAGACTTTGTAAACACTAGACACTTAGGCTATACGAAAATTATAAATCGTTGTTTGTATTTCTTCAATAATACATTAATCTTAGCTTACTGTAATGTTTTCTACTTCATAAGCTTTTAATTTAATTTTCTGATTTTTCAAATAACATTTAGCTTAAACACAAACACATTCTATAGCTGTACAAAAATAATTTTCTTTCTGTATATCCTTATTCTATAAGATTGTTTTTATTTTTAAAACATTTTATTTTATTTTTTTTACTTCTTAAACTTTTTGTTAAAAAGCAGGACACAAACATGTTAGCCTACACCTACGCAAGGTCAGAACCATCAGTATCACTGACTTCCACCTCCACATCTTGTCCCACTGGAAGGTCTTCAGGGACAGTAACGCCCATGGAACTGTCATCTGTGATAACAATGCCTTCTTCTGGAAACCTCGTGAAGGCCCAGCCAGAGGCTGTTTCACAGTTGGTTTTTTGTAAGTAGGAGTACATTCTAAAATAATGATAGAAGTATGGTATAGTAAATACATAAGTCAGTAACATAGTTATTTACTATTATTATTATTAGGTACTGTACATAATTTATATGACCAGCAGCACAGTAGGTGTGTTTACACCAGCATTGCCACAAACACGTAAGCAGTGCATTGCACTATGATATTATGATGGCTGCAACATCACTAGATGATAGGAATTTTTCAGTTCCCTTATAATCTTTTGAGATCACCATTGTGTATGTGGTCCACTGTTGATGGAAAGTTGTTATGCAGCGTGTGACTATTAATTTTTTTAATCTCCAGAGAGTTAGTCTTAAAAAAATCCTTATGGAGAGTATAACTTTTTTTAAAAAAAGATTAGAAATAATGTAAATAAATAAACTTGGATACCTTTTAGAATATTAGTAAATTCATATCTGGAGAGTATAACTTTTTTAAAAAAGATTAGAAATAATGTAAATAAATAACCTTGGATACTTTTTAGAATATTAGTGAATTCCTATCTACTGAAATCCTTATCTTATAGGCAGCCACTGAGATGGCCCTGGTGATCCTGCCTCTCTGTATTCACACCCTTGTGTATTCCCCTGCCTTTGAGTGTAGGCCAGCCTACACTCTTCTAGTGACTTCTTCTAACCAATAGGATTAGGAAAATTTGATGGAAAATGAACTTCTATGATTTGGTAACAAGTCAACAAGTTAGTAACAAGAAGAGATTGTAACTTGTGTGTTGCTAGCCAGCTCCCTCATCTTACGGGGTTGAACACTTAGATGATGCAAGCTGTCAAGCCAGAGACACCACATAATAAGGAACTGAGGGTACCCTTTGGCCAATATCCAGCCAAGAAAAGAGGACCTTAGCTTAACAGCCCATGAAAAATTGAATCCTGCAAACACTCACAGGAGCTTGGAAATAGAATCTCCTCCCCAAGTAAAGCTTACAGAATAAGGATATACAGAAAGTAAAGCTCAACATGTCATACTTATTGTCATGGCTTAAGTGGCTCTGCTACTTCAGCATCCTTTACATCCCATTTGTGTCCTCTGATCATTCCTTTTTTTTTCCCCCCAGCTCTATGCCTTCTTCCTTCTACCCACTGAAAGGGGACTCAGTCCTCAACTGCTCTTTTCTTTCTTTTTAAACAAATATTCATTAAGCACCTCTGTGTCTTAGACATTGTACTGGGTACTACATCTATGTGTCATCTTCGATAGTTATCCTTCTCCTTTGCTTCTATTCTTACCTTAGTTTTCACCGTGGCCTGAAAATCATTGTATGAATTTCGTATTAACTCCTCACAGAAACCTTTGTGACTACTCATTGGTGCATTTTGTCTCCCTCAAACCTCAAATTGTGCTCCTGCCTTCCTCTCTCTCAGCTTGTGGCTAAATCAGCATATTGTCTATTGCGTGACTTCTTGCATCCATTCCCTCCATTGCCTTCCACTGCTATAGCCCTAAGTCAGGCCCTTGCTACTCCCCGCCTAAGCTGTTTCATCTTCTCATAGTTTCTCCTTCTTTCTTTTAATAGATCTCTGTTCTGTTCTATTCTGTTCCTCCTTTTCCCCTTTCATCCCCCTCCAAACCTCCCCTTTCTTTCTCTTCCCTGTCTCTGACTGCTATTAGTTAGGGAGATTTGGTTTGATCTACAATATCCCTCCAACCTCTTGTTTCCTTCCCTTCCCTTCCCTTCCCTTCCCTTTTCTTTGATGGAGTTTTTCCTGGTTGCTCAGCCTGGAGTTGATTGGCATGATCTTGGCTCACTGCAAACTCCGCCTCCTGGGTTCAAGCGATTCTCCTGCTTCAGCCTCCAGAGTAACTGGGATTGCAGGTGCCTACCACCACGCCTGGCTAATTTTTTGTATTTTCAGTAGAGACGGGGTTTCACCATGTTGGCCAGGCTGGTCTCGAACACCTGACCACAGGTGATCCGCCTGCCTCAGCCTCCCAAAGTGCTGGGATTACAGGCATGATCCATCATGCCCGGCCCAAGTATTTGTTTTCATTCCTGGTTTACCAATGCAAGTTTCCATTCCTAAAGATTCTGATTTAATTGGTTTAGAGTGGGACTTGAGCCTTGGTATTTTCAGTTTTAATATATAGCCAGAGTTAAAAAAATAAAAAAAAATTTAAAACAGAAATAAAAACACTGAATTAGCTCAGATGAGTTTTAGTGTTTTCTCACCAATCACTGAAAGAAGTTCCAGTTTTTTAATGTGACATTTCAAAAGCACTATTGTTCCAAGCACATTTAAAATCTGAATTCTTAGTGCATTCTCATATGGATACTTATCCAGCTGAACTACCTGTTATACTCATGTTACTTGAAGTCTTCTATAAGTATACTTCTGCTCATAATGTTTTCATTATTAAAACTTTGCAATTATAGCAAGCTTGGTATTATTGCCCTATCCTGACTTCTCCACTTGTCAAAATCCCAGTTAACACATTCAAAACTTTTGTAACAATAAACTCAAACAAACTCAAACCCCAGCACTCAAATATTTGGGCAAAGGATATCAATACACATACATAAAAGATAAATTCCCACTGGGTTCTGTGGCTCGCTCCTGTAATCCCAGCACTTTGGGAGGCTGAGACAGGCAGATAGCTTGAGCCCAGTAGTTCGAGACCAGCCTGGGAAACATGGTGAAACCTCACCCCTACAAAAAATACAAAAATTAGCTGGATGTAGTGGCATGCGTCTGTAGTCCCAGCTACTCCTGAGACTGAGATGGGAGGATTACGTGATCCCGGAAGGCAGAGGCTACAGTCAGCTGAGATCATTCCACTGCCCTTTAGCCTGGGCAACAGAATGAGACTTTGTTTCAAAAGAAAAAAAAAAAGATATAAATTGCTCATATCTGAACATAAGACGAAAATTACTGACTCAAATACAGATTTAAATGGCAATAAGATACTTATTTCAAATACAATTTTAGTTCTTTAAAAAATAATATTTAGTTCTGGGAAAAAGCTTGTGAGACTAGCAATGGCATTAACTGCTACTGAAAATGTAACTTGTACTTTTGTTTTTGCCATATGTCGCAAAATGCAGTGAGAATCCTAAAATCATTTTTAATATAGTAATTCCACTCATATAAATTTGTCCTAAGGAAATGATCAGAAACTCAGACAAAGATTTATATGTAAAGATATTTAGGAAAGTGTTGTTTATCACAGCAAAACACTAGAAACAAATTAAATGTCCAATAGTAGGGGAATGGCTAAATAAATCATCCACATATTAGACTGTCTGCATCCATTAGAAATAACATTTACAAAAAATGTAATGATGTGGAAAAATATAGATGATGCTAAGTGAAAAATTATCTAACAACTTATATACATTATTATTTGGGATGGACACATTTCTTACTCTTGATGATTCCTTCCTTGCAGGAGGCGGAGGGCACATCCATTAGCGTTACTTCTAGTCTTTCCTACTTTACGCATTTCACTCCCTGAAAGGAGTAACTGGACAGATGGGTGAGTTTGCACACTCCATTCTTCCTTCTGCTTTTCTATTTTCATATCTTTTTGGCTCAGAGAACCCACATTCTGGACTTTGCCTATATGGAAAAGATTTTCAATGTCAGTTCCTAAAATAGGGAGGCCCACAGTTGTCCCGCAGTTCTTGTCCCTGTGTGGGTAAACCTGCCAAATTTTATGTTCAAGTGTACTAGGTGATTTACATACATCACTTCATTTAATGCTTACAAAAATTGGAAGTCACTATTTCCATTGTACAGATGGGGAAACTGAGGCTAAGCAACTCATTTGTTTATTCAGTGTCCCCAGTTGGAATACTGACTGAGAGAGTATTAGAATTTAGGTCTGACTGACTATACAAGACTTGTGCTTTTAACCATTTGCATCACTGTCTCCCTGACAGAAGAGGCTGCTTCTCTTAAAACAAAGCAAAACGAAACAACAAAACCTAATACAGTTCATAGAAAAGAAACTGATTTCCAGGCAGTTTTATTTTGTATTTTCTAGGAACCACCTGGTATAAGTTGAAGTGTCAAAAAATTACACAATAAACATCCAATTTTCAGAGCGGGGCTCAGAACAGCAGAAGCCTTAGCTGAGTGGATGATCGTGTGAATGACTGGCCTTTTCATGCCTCTTCCCCGAGCTGCCTCAAGTGCTCACACGGGAGGAGCACAATCTCCAGGAGCTCCTGCAGCAACTTCGCATTCTTCAGTAAGGTGTTCTCCTATAGCACGTGCTGCCTTCAGAATTTCAGTAATTGCTTGTAAATCCTACTAAGCCCCAGAAGCTTTTGGTCCATTTGTTCAGCTCTGGT
>NW_012107853.1:1957683-1960138 GCF_000951045.1 Mandrillus leucophaeus | reverse complement strand
TCCCTAGATTTGCAACCTAAACCTATATAATCTCTGCTGTGCTCTGAATGTTTTTGTCCCTCCCTCAAAGTTGGTATATTGAAATCCTAATTCCCAAGGCAATGGCTTCAAGAGGTGGCACCTTTGGGAGGGGATTAGGTCATGAAGGTGGAGTCTTCATAAATGGGATTAGTTCCCTTATGAAAGAGGTCTAGAGAGAGTCCTCCACCCTTCCATCATGTGAGGTTATAGTGAGAAGACAGCTGCCTGTGAGGAAGATGCCCTTACCTGATGCCAAATCCGCTTGTACCTTGATCTAGGACTTCTCAGCCTCCAGAACTGTGAGGAAGAAAGTTTTGTTGTTTATAAGCTACCTAGTCTATGGTATTTTGTTATAACTGCCTTAAAGACTAAAATAATCCCTGAGAAAGTCTTTATAAAACATGACTTCCATCAAGCATGTCTTGTACTCATAACCTATCACACATCCCAAAGTCTACACATGTCAACTAGCATGCAAGATTGAAAAGTCATGTATAGATATGCGTTATAACCAAGCTTGATTTCTGGCTATTGTTTAATACAAAGTTTCCCAGCAAAGCTAGATTTTTGATTGTCTCCCAAGGATAACAGGCTGGGTTTCTTTTATCCCTCTATGTTTATATTTATATCTACATCTATATAGTTGTCAAATTAGACTCCCATCTCTCATTCTCCATGTCCATTTGTATTCCATCCCATGTACTATCTCAAACCTTAGTAAGAAGAAGAACTAAGAAGAACTACCTTATGGAACTATTTCATACTTAATGGTAAGCATATAGACCTTTAGTCTTTGGGAAGAAATGCCCTGTGATTCACAGGACGGTTTAAATGGTGTACAAATACTCGCACAAGGGCACAAGGCAGTGTTCTTTATTATCTCCCAACAGGAAAAGAATAATTAGAATAGTCAATCTCTATACTTCAGGAGAGAGGGATGACTATAAGGAAGGGTGGCATGGCAGGCTTCTCATGATTCCAGGGTAGATATTCAAGGGGAATCAGAAATAGATAGTTTTCCAAAACACATAAAATTCATTGACTTTTACCTTTCTCCTGGTTAACATGAGACTAAATGATGCAATCAGAGCAAAACTGATTATATGTATCTTTAGTAATTTTGGAGTTCTGGATATACAATTTTTTTAAAAAAGAAAATAACTGGATAGTAAGTGTTGCTTTTTCTACTCCATTTCCAATTGGAAGCTGTCAATTTGGCAGGGAAAATAAGATATGAGTGGGGAACAGCTGGCTGTATAGATGGTGTCAAAGCAAGATTTGTTTTTCTGGACCACGGCTTTCCAGAACAAAGGGTTCCTGGCAAGAGACGGTGTTCACATCACAGGAGACATGGGAGGAGAGTTGCTGACCTGACCAAAGAGTTTTAAAATGAACTTTGTGGAAGAAAGTGAAAAATGTCCAGATAAAACTGCAGAACTAGATGCCCCTGAGGATAATGATGACACAGAGAGAAGCATCATGATGCAGTCTCTATTCTCTTATTTTTAGGAGAAAATAGGAGGGCAGGAGATCAAGATGCTTTCACCCTAGATGTCTACATTCCAATGCAGGTCAGTCCCCTGCCCTGTTCCCTTTTATTTGCTCTCTGCTAGCTCCCTGCCGCTCAGCTTGATAGTGTGCTTTGGCTGTCGAATCAGATAAACCATTGGGCTCCTGATTTAATTCTGATCTGGGCAGATGCAAGTAATACACCCAAGACACCTCAGCCTTGACCAAAGGCATGCTGTGCCTGGGGGGCCTGCCACCACTAACAGGATTCTAAGTATATCCTCTTCAGGTCTTCTTCCCTGTCGATAAGGTCGCGGTCAGAAGTGATACACAGGGAGCACTGGTAATCTGCGTAGACATCAGTTGTACCCATGCCTTAGCTCTGATCTTTTGAACTGAGCTTCTGCCTTGATTACCTTCTTTTAAACATGTCTGCTTGACTCATGTAATACTTCAGCTTTTAAAAATCAGAGATCTGTCCTAAATTCTGGAAAGTGACAAAACCACTATGGTGCAAATGTTAAGATTAAGGGATTGGAGGTCAGAAAAACTGAGATGGAATCCTGCTCATACTGATTTACTGATCTCTGTAAGTGTCCATTTCCTCCTTTATAAAATGTGAATTATTACAGTGCTTATGAATCTAAAGGAAGTAAAAGCATGTAATAGCTTCATTCATTGCCTAACTCATCATAATGACCCAGTACTTGTTTGTTGTTATACATTTTATTATTCTTTTCATTATTATTATTATTTTGTTAATGTTATTTTGTTAATGTAATGTTCTGCCAAGTGTCTTTTATTAGAGGTGATCAGATGCTGGAAACCTAGATATGTGTGTATGAAGCTCTTGTTGCTTCTCAAAGCCCCATCAACTGGCACACTGACCTGCCACTTCGGGTTTGCCCCTCAGGTGACCTTCTTG
>NW_012107853.1:1950443-1951028 GCF_000951045.1 Mandrillus leucophaeus | reverse complement strand
GAGCTGCCTCAAGTGCTCACACGGGAGGAGCACAATCTCCAGGAGCTCCTGCAGCAACTTCGCATTCTTCAGTAAGGTGTTCTCCTATAGCACGTGCTGCCTTCAGAATTTCAGTAATTGCTTGTAAATCCTACTAAGCCCCAGAAGCTTTTGGTCCATTTGTTCAGCTCTGGTGTGCTGTGGACGAATAAACCAGAGTGAGACCCCAGTACTTGGAATCAGCTCTTGGGAATTAAACGCCCCAGTAAGATGCTGGTTTGTTCCCATCAAATATGATGGCTTAGGTAAACGTCCCTTGTATGGTGGGCTGACATACAATGCCTCATTTCTGGGAAAGCAGAAAGCACCTACAGCCTTCCTCCATTGTGATATCAGTGGAGGTCAACAGAACACAGATCAGAGACTAAATACAGGAATAATTACAACTTCCCCTCATTGCCAAAAGAAATTGGCAATATGCTTGTTTGACTATAGCCCTGGGCTCAACACAGAGGCTCAAGAACTGGACAGTATTCTCTTCATCTTAGAGTTTACAAAGGGAGTTTGCATCCTCAATGTCTTTGTTCTCCCATTGAGAAAATGGAG
>NW_012107853.1:1943799-1946389 GCF_000951045.1 Mandrillus leucophaeus | reverse complement strand
CTTTTGAACTGAGCTTCTGCCTTGATTACCTTCTTTTAAACATGTCTGCTTGACTCATGTAATACTTCAGCTTTTAAAAATCAGAGATCTGTCCTAAATTCTGGAAAGTGACAAAACCACTATGGTGCAAATGTTAAGATTAAGGGATTGGAGGTCAGAAAAACTGAGATGGAATCCTGCTCATACTGATTTACTGATCTCTGTAAGTGTCCATTTCCTCCTTTATAAAATGTGAATTATTACAGTGCTTATGAATCTAAAGGAAGTAAAAGCATGTAATAGCTTCATTCATTGCCTAACTCATCATAATGACCCAGTACTTGTTTGTTGTTATACATTTTATTATTCTTTTCATTATTATTATTATTTTGTTAATGTTATTTTGTTAATGTAATGTTCTGCCAAGTGTCTTTTATTAGAGGTGATCAGATGCTGGAAACCTAGATATGTGTGTATGAAGCTCTTGTTGCTTCTCAAAGCCCCATCTACTGGCACACTGACCTGCCACTTCGGGTTTGCCCCTCAGGTGACCTTCTTGCCATAGGACATTCTTTATTGCTGCCCACTAGATGCATTCCAATTTTAAATTGTGCAGAGAGTTACAGCCCAAGTTTGTCAACTAAGGATGAGCCACCCAGAATTTCCCTATATCCTTCTAAGCAGGTCTGTACCCACACTCAGCATCTTTCTTGACTCTACCAGCCTCATTATGTCAGCTTGCTAGCAAGGAGACAAAACAAAACCAAACAATGGCATGCCTTCCCACAAGACAAAGGATACCATTTCATATCCATCCCTGAGGTTTTAATTGGATGATATTAATGACTAGAATGTTGCAAGGAAAGGAAATCTGATTTGGAAAGGGGAAAAAAAAAAAAACACGTTAAGGGTATCAAGATTTATTTTCCAATACTTGAAGACTTTGTCTTGGAGACTTAGTAGCATATTTGTTTTGTGTTATTTCAACCAGCAGATGTAGAAACAACGACTAAACGTTATAGAGAGGCTAATGTCAACTAATTAAAGGTGAGCTTTCTAATAATTAGAATTGCTGACAAATAGAATGAGATGGCACAAAGTCATTGCCTTTTTTAAAGATTCAAGCAACAATAACAACTACACAAAATAATTTCATGCTAATAATTAAATACTTCTCCTTGAGTTTATGGTTCGTTTAACAGCATGACCTACACATTTTGTCTTCTATGCCCAACTCTGGGCCTTTCACACTCCAAAACTAGTTATTTTTAGAGCTGAATGTACTCCTCACACAAATGAAAGCTACAGACACAAAAATAAATGTAGATACAACAGAAGCTGATAGAACATAGGCCAAAATGTTGGAAAAATATCCCAAACCCCTAATGGACACTGAGCCTTCTTCAAAACCTCCAAAAAATACTCCTGTCCCTCTCACTACTCTGGGTTTTAAATTCCTTTGTTCCACCTAATCTCGGAACATGGATGAGATTGGTCTATTTAGGGGAGTAGTTAACAGATGTTTTGAGACCTAAAGTCAGATCCACCCACTTGGTGAGACAGCTGCCAGGGGAAGAAGGTCGGTGCAGCAGACAGAGCTCTGTGCCCTAAGGTCAGGCTACAGCCGAGTATTCTTCTGGCCAAGGCCTCAGTAACAAGCCCAGTGCAGAACTGGCCTAGGGCTGGGTAACAGTGAGTCTCAGCCTGTGATAAGGGACTTCTGAAATGGGCAGCATTCAGAAGTCAACATGTGAGAAAGTCTGGTACCTGGCACCATCCTACTCCTCTCCAGCCAATGAGATGTGGAGTTAAAGAAAAGAAAAAAACCACTCTGTGATACTTGTTGAAGCACAGTAAGGCACGCTTTATTCCGGATCACTGTGATAAGTATAGGGACGACTGCAATGGGATTTTGTAAGTGGAAAGGAAAGACCAGGCTCAACTCCAACGTAACATTGGCAGAGAGGAGTTTATAACCAAGGAGCATCATTTATTTATAACATCATGAAGAGGAAGCAGCTGAGGTAAGTGGGTTCTGCTTAAGCTGACCAAACGGAATTCTTGCTGGAGATAGGTCAGAGTGACCAGATGTCACGTGGGCTGGGGGGACGGTGGAGAATGAAGAACCGAGTGGGTACCGAGGATGATCCGAAAAGGTGGGTGGGAGGATCTTACTAAATTGACTTAGGTTGTTTGTTAAAGTTGGATTTTATAAGGAAGTACACAGAGGACCTAGAAGAAGTTTTAGAAGATGGACTAAGGTTTGACCAAGCAAATCATCTTTAGCAGTGGTTTAAGGGAGGAACTCAGTCCCCAGAGAAGAAATTGAAAATTAAGCAAGGAAAGGACTCAGACCCATAGAGACAGGGCAATTAGGGAGGTTATAGCAACACAGAATCAGGTACAGTGCTCAAAAGGCAAAAAGCCAATAGCCTTTATAACTAGATGCAAGGTGTTGGGTGAGGAGCTGGGAATGGCTTGGGTTTGAGAAATAAGGTAGAATCCCAGTTATCAGAATCCAGAACTGAATACAGATATGCAGTGGTTTCCCCAAGTCTCATTCTCTGCCTGTCTCAGGTCCTCATAGACAATCTCCCACCTTTTTCTTCTC
>NW_012107853.1:1936824-1941309 GCF_000951045.1 Mandrillus leucophaeus | reverse complement strand
ATTCTTCTGGCCAAGGCCTCAGTAACAAGCCCAGTGCAGAACTGGCCTAGGGCTGGGTAACAGTGAGTCTCAGCCTGCGATAAGGGACTTCTGAAATGGGCAGCATTCAGAAGTCAACATGTGAGAAAGTCTGGTACCTGGCACCATCCTACTCCTCTCCAGCCAATGAGATGTGGAGTTAAAGAAAAGAAAAAAACCACTCTGTGATACTTGTTGAAGCACAGTAAGGCACGCTTTATTCCGGATCACTGTGATAAGTATAGGGACGACTGCAATGGGATTTTGTAAGTGGAAAGGAAAGACCAGGCTCAACTCCAACGTAACATTGGCAGAGAGGAGTTTATAACCAAGGAGCATCATTTATTTATAACATCATGAAGAGGAAGCAGCTGAGGTAAGTGGGTTCTGCTTAAGCTGACCAAACGGAATTCTTGCTGGAGATAGGTCAGAGTGACCAGATGTCACGTGGGCTGGGGGGACGGTGGAGAATGAAGAACCGAGTGGGTACCGAGGATGATCCGAAAAGGTGGGTGGGAGGATCTTACTAAATTGACTTAGGTTGTTTGTTAAAGTTGGATTTTATAAGGAAGTACACAGAGGACCTAGAAGAAGTTTTAGAAGATGGACTAAGGTTTGACCAAGCAAATCATCTTTAGCAGTGGTTTAAGGGAGGAACTCAGTCCCCAGAAAAGAAATTGAAAATTAAGCAAGGAAAGGACTCAGACCCATAGAGACAGGGCAATTAGGGAGGTTATAGCAACACAGAATCAGGTACAGTGCTCAAAAGGCAAAAAGCCAATAGCCTTTATAACTAGATGCAAGGTGTTGGGTGAGGAGCTGGGAATGGCTTGGGTTTGAGAAATAAGGTAGAATCCCAGTTATCAGAATCCAGAACTGAATACAGATATGCAGTGGTTTCCCCAAGTCTCATTCTCTGCCTGTCTCAGGTCCTCATAGACAATCTCCCACCTTTTTCTTCTCTTTGTTATAGAAATAGACGTAGAAGCTTATGCAATTCTTTTAAGTGTTTCCGACCCCATGCTTTCCTATAGCAGGTGTTAATGAAAACATCCTGAAGAGGGGTGGATTTGATTAAACAGAGGCAGCTGATGCCTATGACGCTGACTGACTGAGTGCTCCTCATTTCCTCTGGGTCTTCAGGCATTTTCTGAAACAGAATTGAGTACAATCAGAGAAGGGCCACTTCAGTGATCAAGGAGGTAGAAAGATTGACAATGAGAAGAAATGTGTTCTATAAGAAGGGTACGGAAATAGGTATATGGGAACTGTTGACGAGGCTTCTTGGCTGGAGAAGAACTAGAGGCCCCTCTGAAGCAATGAAGAGGCAGTTTAGTAGTACAAGGAAAATGTAGTGCATGGGATGAAGTAAACTTGAGGAATTCAGTCCCACAAAAGTTGGTACAGGTTCAAAATATTAAAGGATTGTCTAGGGTGAGATCAACTCATTGCTTTGTTATGGATGGAAATGAGGTTCGGGGGTTCATACTTAATCACGTGATTCTGTCCTTGAGAGACAGAGTACTGTGGATTGGTCCCAGGGCTGATGCAGATCCAGTCTTTGAGGGCTTTTGTCACTGACATTGGAAGGAGCAGGTAGCCCCACAAATGTTTGTGCTGTACCCAGCACAGCCCCACCTAACAAAGTCTAGAAGTTCAGAGGGAGGGAATACAAAGTTATGTCTAAGAACATGGTTTCTGCCACTGGAATTGTTCAATTTCCTATCAAGGTTCTAACACATATCACCAATGTGATCTTGGGCAAGTTATTGAACCTCTCTGTTTCACTTCCCCGTGTGTAAAACAAGGATAATAATAGTACTTACCAATAGATTGGTTGTGAAGATTAAATGAGCAATCTCATATAAAGACTATCACAGTGTCCAGTACGTACGCATTCCATCAGTGCTGTTAGTTGCTATTCTTGTGCTTGTTATAATTAAGATTGAGCCAGGTACTGGAAGTCAAGGCTCAGTCAGAGGCAGAAAGAGAGAGCTAACATTTCCCAGCTCCCACCTCCAAAAATAGTTTCCAGGCTAGCCTCCAGGATCACTGCCTGTTTAGTTAGGACCACTCTAAGTCTTATGTGGCATATAGAAAACCCAGACTGAAAACACCTTGCTAAAGGGGGCCTCATAAACAGCGTTAGTTACATGGTTTTTCCCATCTGAGCACCAAAATCTTGATGCTTAAGAGTCAGAAAGGATCAACCCATTTCAGAGAGTTATCTTTAAAGCTACCTAGAGTTTATGAACATACATGAAAGGATTTTATGAGAAAGTACACGCCAACGCTGAGGCCTAAGGACAACATATATTTTACTATACATTTAATTTAGGCATAAACCTGTCCCATAAAGTGTAAGTTTCACAGAGCACTTTGCCCACAGTTTCCAATTTCTTTCCCTAGTTATACCCTCAACCCTAAGGGGATAGCCTCTGTCTGGCCTGCCTGGAGCCTGCTCCTTTCAGATTACTCCATATAGTCTTCTTGCAGTGGTTACTTCCTGAGGCCGTCATTCTGATCACTCTCTGCAAATGGTTCTTTGTCTGTAGCAGCTTCTTAGCGTCGGCACTACGGACCTTTGGTGTTGGATAAATCCTTGCTGTGGGGGCTGTCTTGTGCATCGCTGGATGCTTAGCGGCATCTGATAATCCCTGGTCTCGACTCACTAGACACCAGGAATGCAAATCGTCTCTCCTCCCCATTGTGTGAGCCAAAAACTTCTCCAGACCTTTCCAAATATCCATCAGGGTAGGCTAGGTGCAGTGGTTCACGCCTGTAATCCCGGCACTTTGGGAGGCTGAGGTAGGTGGATCAGTTGAGGTCAGGAGTTCGAGACCAGCCTGGCCAACATGGTGAAACCCTTTCTCTACTAAAAATACAAAAATTAGCTGGGGGTGGTGGTGGGTACCTGTAATCTCAGCTACTTAGGAGGCTGAGGCATGAGAATTGCTTGAACCCGGGAGAGGGAGGTTACAGTGAGTCAAGATCGTACCACTGTACTCCAACCTGGGCAATAGAGTGAGACTATCTCAAATATATATGTGTGTGTGTGTGTGTGTGTGTGTATCCCTCAGGGTAGGGTGAGGGGGATCATCCCTGGGATCTCTTTATATTTGAGAACCACAAATATAAAGATATTTGCACAAAGATCACTCAGAGAAAATAAAACTGATGATAGTAAGAAAGAGGACAGCACCTACTGAGTACGGTGTGGGCCAATGTTTTACAGGCACGCTTCATAAAGATTCGATTTTATATCACCAGTGTAGCACAGCAATTGCATAGTGTGATCCATGGATCCTGACTCCTGAGATATTACAATCTTTATGCCAGTTTTCTTGTTTGTAAGTGAGGATAAAAGTTCCTTGTAGAGAGTACGTGGTATGTGGGTATGTGTGTGTGTGTGTGTGTGTGTGTGTGTGTCTGTGTGTTGTTCGGTAGTGTTTAGAACAGAGCATAAAATGTGCTATTCAAATATTTGCTATTATTTTTTATGTTTACAGAAACCCTATGACACAGGCACTATTATTATTGATGAGGACATAGAAGTTCAGAGAGGATAGGTAATAAGTGCCTTGCCCATTGAAATACATAGCAGAATCAAATGATAACCCAGGTCTGTCTAATATAAATTCAGTACTCTTGCTCCCCTGTCTCTCTCAGCTCTCCCTCCTCCTATACCCCCACCCACCTCAACTCCTTACCACTCAATTATTTACGAGGCTTGTTTACTTCAATATGCTCTGCCTGTCTTTCTAATATGTGTTCTGCGTTCTCGTTTAGCCTCCCACTCTGCAAGGCTCTGTTTCAAACTCCTTCAGGTGGGTATCGATGTCTAGTTTTGAGGAATTACATAAAACAACACTTAAAGTGTTGTTAGTGTTTAAAACACTAAGCACAGTATCTGCATGTAGTCAAAATGCAATAAATGTTTGTTATTTGTTTTAGTCAGTTTAGTCTGCTCTAACAGAATGCCGTAGACTGGGTGGTTTCACCAATAAACATTTACTTCTCACAGTGCTGGAAGCTGGGAAGTTCAAGGTCAAAGAGCCAGCAGAGATGGTTTCAGATGAGGGTCCACTTCCTGCTTCACAGGTAGCTGTCTGTCATCTCACTGGGTCCTCACAAGGCAGAAACTGTGTTAGAAAGCTCTCTGGGGTCTCTTTTATAAGAAAATTAATACCATTTATGAGGGCTCCACCCCCAAGACCTAAATCACCTGCCAAAAATCTCACCTTCTAATATTATCACTTTGGGAGCTAAGATTTCAGCATGTGCATTTTGGGGAGACATAAACATTCAGCCCATAATACTATTGCTACTGAAATGATCCTCCAGTGGGAAGGAAATGCAAAGCAGATGACACTTTTGGTATAATATGATTAACCTCTATTCTTGGCAGTAGCTTCTCCTTCCATGACCAATAACCATATTTGTTGCAGCTAGATTCCATGAAGTTTC
>NW_012107853.1:1873993-1936774 GCF_000951045.1 Mandrillus leucophaeus | reverse complement strand
GCTGGAAGCTGGGAAGTTCAAGGTCAAAGAGCCAGCAGAGATGGTTTCAGATGAGGGTCCACTTCCTGCTTCACAGGTAGCTGTCTGTCATCTCACTGGGTCCTCACAAGGCAGAAACTGTGTTAGAAAGCTCTCTGGGGTCTCTTTTATAAGAAAATTAATACCATTTATGAG
This sequence comes from Mandrillus leucophaeus, assembly GCF_000951045.1. Lineage (NCBI taxonomy): Eukaryota > Metazoa > Chordata > Mammalia > Primates > Cercopithecidae > Mandrillus > Mandrillus leucophaeus. The sequence continues at coordinate 1,936,600 of NW_012107853.1, read as the reverse complement.
GGCTCCACCCCCAAGACCTAAATCACCTGCCAAAAATCTCACCTTCTAATATTATCACTTTGGGAGCTAAGATTTCAGCATGTGCATTTTGGGGAGACACAAACATTCAGCCCATAATACTATTGCTACTGAAATGATCCTCCAGTGGGAAGGAAATGCAAAGCAGATGACACTTTTGGTATAATATGATTAACCTCTATTCTTGGCAGTAGCTTCTCCTTCCATGACCAATAACCATATTTGTTGCAGCTAGATTCCATGAAGTTTCTCAGTCTCCTATACTTGTGGCTATATACTTAGCTATTAGACAATACTGCTATACTGAACTAGACCAGAGAAAATACAAACTTCATTTCTGCTGGGTATTGTGGCAGACCCTGTTTATTCGTTGATACTACATTTCTCAACTCCTTCTCCGTTTTCTCCTACAATACAGAGGTGGGGAAATTAAATGCAACATTCCCCAGACTCTCTTGCAGCTAGAGATGGCTTAGTCCTTTAACACCGCTCTGATGTATGAAATTCTAGTCAAAGTCTCCTGGGGGCAGTGGGAAGACTTTTAGCTCTCCCAGTACAAAGGAAAGGCACAGCCACCACCACTCTGCTTTTGTCTGAATGTGAATGCTGTATTTGAAGATGCAATCACAGTCTTTCCCCATAGAGGAAAGATGACAGGAATCACAGAGACAGCAGCCCTGACCTGTGGAGCTTCTGAATCAATGCCAGCAAAATCCTCATCCAGATTCCTATGTGAGGAAATGAGATTTCTATTTGCTTAAGACACTAAATTGGGGTTTCCATTATTTGTAACCAAATGCTTTTCTACCAGATACGGACATAGGATATGCATTTTCTTAGTCTGAGGAAAAGGCAGTGAGCTGGGAAGCGTATCTATAGAGGGTGAATTCCTTTCTCCTGTGCAATAAAGAGGCAGGGGGCAGGCAGGAAGAATCCAACAGTTTTTAAGTTTTTAGCAGACATATAGTCATTTTACCATGTGGCTTCACTTACGCCTCAAGAACCCTGTGGTGTTAGGCATGACTTTCTCCCTTTGACAGATGAGAAAAGTGAGGCATACTGAGGTAGTAGGACCTGCTCAAAATCACTCAACTAGTAAGCAGTACAGCCAGAATCAGAACTGAGGTTTAAACAATGCTGAAGCTTGTGCACAAAGCATACTTTTCCCACTACATCAGAATAAATGTCTTCATCCCAACAGATGGAAAACAATCAGCTTGCTGAAATATATGAACCTAAATGACTGCCACTATCAGAATTGGGAAGAAAGAGACAGCTCTCATCTCAGGTTCATGTTTGCTTGCCACATTCCTTCAATGAATTCTATGAAATCTGGGGATCAGTATCATCCTGAATAGAAGCAAGATTTTCCCAGCTCATGTTGCTGTCCTCAGAACCATTTTTCCATCCCTCCTCCCTTGGAGTTCTTGCTGAAAACAATTCTTCCTGGTACCTCCAGTAGATCCGCTCTTCTTTGATAAACAGAATGCATATGCCTAGAGGCTTCATACACAGATTTCCTAACAGCCTCAAAAAAATGATTTTGACAGCTGAGTGATGTCAACCAACTGAGAAATGCAAAATAGAACACAAAGAAAAAACCCAAGGGATGCAGTGCCTGAAGAATCACACCAGTTTCATTAAACCCCAGCAAGTGTCTGGGGATGACAGGCAAGGGGCCAGTGTCCAGATAACTCTGCTACTCCTCCCAGATGACCAATTACCATCCTCTTCTGGGCAACAGGTGCTCAGAAGAGAAAGAGGATCACAGCTCCCTGAATTCCTACTCTGGGGCAAGGATGATCATTTTAGCTAGGGCTCTGCAGAATCACAATAGGTACATGATGATGGGGCTTGGGTGTGGGCGGAGTTGGAGGTGCTGGACACTGGTGAGAAAGGGGGGACGGTGCTCTCATGAAGCTCAAATCCAAGTAGAGTCTGCCAGAGCCTAATTGGAGGCTGACAGCTTTCTAATGTCATCTGGAGCTCAGGGCGAGTTCCGCAATTGTACTTGCCAGAATGCGCCCTTCAGAAGGCAGCCGGCCACCAGCTCTGCGCCTTCTCTTTTGTGAGTCCCTGGATTTCGCACAAGGCCTCTCTCAGGCCTCCCGTCTGGAGCAGAGCTGCACTTTACTCCCATCTGGCACCGTGTTGTTTCCCATGGACCGGGCTTGGCGGAATCCCAGCTTGGCTTTGGGGATAACTTCTCACTTCAGTAGTCCCAGGACCAGTCTCCAAGAAGCGATTGTGGAAAGTACAAAAAACAGAAAGAGACTGACTGTGAAAGCTTCAATAATACAAAGCATTTTGAAGCGGCGTTCAAAGATTCTGCCTGTTTCAACCCAATTTGGTCACCCCGGCAGCTCCATAAATGTGTGGATATCTAAGTCAACTTCCTGGGTCCCCGCTGACAGCCTAGCAGTCGCCTCCTTGATACACTGAGTTTCTGTCCTGGCATGGAAGCAAATAGTCTTAAAAGTGGCAAGGCCTTCCGCAGCCATCTCTCATCTAATCGGAGAAAGCCTTCTGCCAAGCTCACAGTAAGACATCCAGCTGGAGCAGGAATACCTTCAATAGTAAGAGGGCTTAAAGAAGGGCTAGAGAAATGCCCTCATAATAGACGGCATTGAGGGTGGGGCCAGCACTACACTGAGCTTTTACTCTTCATGTAATAACATGGAGAAATGCACTAGGCAAAGTAGGGATAAGGGGCAGGCATTGTTACCTAGTAATGGATCTTATGTGACTACAAGGATTTTATTTTATTTTATTTTATTTTTTAAAGATGTCACAGGGCTTGCAGAGGGTATAAAAGAAAACAGAATCCTTTCCTTTTGCTTACATATTGCTGCAAATATGCCCCTGTGTCCTGCCCACCTTTCCCACTTCATGACCTGCCCTACTCAGACCTGACTCCCTCCCTACCAGTCTCAGCACGGACCTCAATGTCAACTTTTTGGGTCTCTGGCTTTGGTGCAGGGCATTGAAGAAACAAAAGCCACTGGAGAAAAGAGCAGAAAAAGCATCACGGGAGGAAGAGGTGGAAGGAGGTACATTGCTTTCTTTGCTTGTCCTTTGTCAGTCATTCTAACATGTGGCCCTAGATCTGACAACATCACCTGGGAACTCCTTAACACTGCAAAATTGTAGGCCTACCCCAGGCAGAATGAATCTAAAACTCTGGGTTGGGGCCCAGCGAAAATGTTGAGACCCCCTCCTCTAAAGTCTTTGGTGAGAGTAAGCCTGTCATTTCCCAAGGCAGCAAATGCTATCTTTGTATAGCTTTCCTGTAATAGTTTTCTTTCTCCCTATTACATGTTCAATTACATCTATTTCTCTGGAATTCCCATCCCATTGTTTCTAGTTCTTCCTTTTTTTTATTTTAATACCCTAAACATTTGTACTTTCCTTCAGCTGCTACAAATAAGTCCTGCACTGGGCGCACCTATCTTGATACCTTTATGACTCCCATTTTAAAGATGCCAAAGACTGTGGCCCGGATAGATGTTTCATCTGGGGAGGAGCCACTAACTCAGAGCACTTCGCAGCAAGTGATCAGAATTTCTTGTAATGCTAGCTGAAGCTGACGGTCCTTACGGCTTATAAATACCTAGCAAATAAGAACCTTAAAGGGAGAAACGCACATTAATGGAAGAAAACATTTCTAGCAAATATGATGAGAATCAAACTGACGCTTGGTGAGTGTCACTGAATGAAAATATTAGCTGAATAAAAATGCTAACTATAGACACAAATATTAACAGCCGAACATAGCTGGTAATGCACAACAAATACTATTTGCTGGAGGAAAATATATTAACTGTAGGAGAAAAGAAAGAAGCAGAGTGATTTATAACAAACACACACCTAGAGTGGCGGATGCTTCCTATGGTAATAGATTGTTGTAGCATTCTTAGCTCCAGTGTCAAAAGCGTCAACCTGACTTGGCAGCTTTTTTTAATTCCGTACTCTTGCAGGATGCCTTTACGTTCCAGCCACCAACAGCATGTATTCATTTATAAAGAATTGTTCCATACGCTACCCTGGATTGTTTGCCAAATTGCTCTCCTGTAGCTCATACACCTGGCAGCATGCACGTCCCTGACATCAGTTCTCCCCTCGTGCAACATCAGTGGGTTAAGACTGCAGACGCTGAGGTCTCCAGGCATAGAATGACATGGTGGCCTTTTTAAGGGAAAACCAAATTGAAATGGGGTCCTCACATTCTGCTAACAGCTTTCTTGATCACTCTGCTCAAAGGAAACTTAAAAAGGAAAGAAATACATTGCTAGTCCCTATCTATATAAGAGGTAATTGTTTTGACATGTTCGCTTAATTACATGAATGAAATGCAGTGTGCTACAATTCACCGCTGCAAATGAAAAGAACCCTTTTGAGCATGTCTACACAAATTGACTGTGCAGTGCACTGTGGGAAGTGTCAACTGATATGAGTGAGTTGGACTTTTTTTTTTTTTTTTGCTGTTTGTTCTCATTTTTATTTATTTATTTACGTATTTTCTTTTTTTGTAGCGAGCCTGAGATTATGCATGTCAGTTGTAGACACAGTCTTTCTTCCAAGTATTGCGTTTGTTTTATCACTCTGATTTCCAAACTTCCTCTGGACTGTATCATGACGTTAAAGTTTCAAATAAGTGAATAATAAATTATAAAAGGACATGGTAGCTGTGTACCTTACCTGGGAGTCACTCTCTACACCAGCCTTTGACAAATATGTGCCTGACACATGGTAGGCAGGCAATGTATATTTATGGAATAAACGAATAAAATATGTATTTTATTCAGCTAGGTATCTTTCGCCTGCTTTTGTGGTTCCCTGCAACCTGTCACAACACTGGCAGCAAGTGACTTTCACACTTCAGTGTATCCGATTGTACACTGAGGGGCACAGAGTGTGACTCAGTCAGTGAACTGTTAATTTAGTGGATGCTTCCTGAACTCACCATCTTGTTTTGCAGCAGGATCTGAAGGGGTTAATGTCTGCAGAGTGCTTGGAGAGTGGAGGCGAATGGCTAATGTTGTGTGAATAGCAGAGTAAATAATTACTGCTTTGCCTTTATGAGATGGCTTCCAGACAGAGAGAAGGAGCAGGAGGCCTCCGTGCAGTCTGTGAGGCTGAGGAGTCTGGCCCTTTGGCAGGTGAGACCAGCCTCGGGGCAGATGGCCTTACCTCTGGGCATACATGCTGGGCACACCTCCCAGAACACCTGAATGCATGTGGCGAAATGGTCTCTGTGGAGGGATTCTGTATAGAAAACTGTGACAGCCAAATTCTAGTAGCTGCCCACAAAGTTAACCCTTCATGCTTCTCTCAAATACAGGTAAGCAGCAGGCAGGACTCTGGTGGCGTAGTTTCTATCTTCAGAGATTTTAGGATTTTTTTTTCTCCCTAGCCTTATTGAAGTATAATCGACAAATAAAAATTACATATATTCAAGGTGTACAACATGATGATGTGATATATGTATACATTGCAAAATTCTTACCATAATCAAACTAATTAACCTGTCTATCATCACAATTAGTTACCATTGTGTGTGAGTGTGGTGAGGACACTTAAAATCTACTCTTTTAGCAAATTTCCAGTAAACAATGCAGTGTCATTAACTATAATCACCACGCTGTAGTTAGATCCCAGAATCTATTCATCTTGGAACTAAAACTTTGTACACTTTGACCAACATCTCCTCATTTCCCCCACTCTTGACCCTTTGCAACCACAGGTCACTCCCTGCTTCTATGAGTTTGACTCTTTTTTTTTTTTTTCTTTTTTGGATTCCACATATAAGTGAGACCACGGAGTACTTGTTTTTCTGTACTTGGCTTATTTTACTTAGTATAATGTCCACCAAATTCTTCCATGTAGTAGCAAATGGCAGGATTTTTTAAGGATAAATAATATCTCATTGTGTGTGTACGTGTGTGTGTACCATAAGTTCTTTATCTATTTCTCCATGAATAGACGCTAGATTGTTTTTCATATCTTGGCTATTATGAAGAATGCTGCAGTCATCTTTGCCATGATCTTGGGCATAGAGAAGTACAGATATCTCTTTGAGATACTGATTTCATTCCTTTTGAGTATACACCCAGAAGTCGGGATTGCTGGATTATACAGTAGTTTTCTTTTTATTTTTTTTGAGGCACCACCTATGTTTCCCGTAGTGGCTGTACGAATTTATGTTCCCTCGACACAATACGAGGTTTCCCTGCTCTCCATGTCCTTCCTGTTCTCCATGTCCTTTGCCAACACTTGCCATCTCTTGTCTACTCTAAGACTTATTTTGACAGGTGTGACGTGATGTCTCAGTGTGGTTTTGATTTGCATTTCCCCAATGTTTAGCGATGTTGAGCACCTTTTTATACACCTGTTGCGACAGCACCACACTTCCTGATCTAAAAAGATATTAAAAAGCTGTAGTAATCAAAATAATGTGGCACTGTCATAAAAACAGGCACATAGACCAATAGAATGGAATAGATAGCTAGAAGTAAACTTCTGTGTATATGTTCAACTAATCTTCAACAAGGGTGCCAAAATGCACAATGGGTAAAAGACAGCCTCTTCGATAAATGGTGTGGGGTAAACTGTATACCCACATGCAAAATAATAAAATTGTACCATATACAAAAATTAACTCAAAATGGATTAAATACTGAAACATATGATCTCCTGTAAAACTCCTAGAAGGAAACATAGAAAAAACCTCCTAGACATTGGTCACAGCAATAATTTCTTAGATATGACACCAGAAGCACAGACAGTGAAAGCAAAAATAAACAAATGGGACTACATCAAACTAAAAATTTCCTTGTAGCAAAGGAAATAACCAACAGAATGAAAAGGCAACCTACAGAATGGGAAAATAATATTTGCAGGCCACATACCTGTTAATAATTAATATCCAAATATATAAGAAACTCATACAACTCAATAGCAAAAAAACAAAAACAAAAAACAAAACAGCAAATAATCTGAATAAAAAATAGGCAAGTGACTTGGATGCACATTTTTTTTCCAAAGAAGATATACAAATGGCTTTAGGATTGTAATTTTATTTCTTTTTTTTTTTCTGGGATAGGGAATTGCCTATGGAAGGAATACAGAGGTGCAGGGAATCTAACCAGCACCTGCCACACTGCTCTGCCAGGTCCTCCCTTCCTCATCTCCACTTCTCCAAATGAGGCCTCACTCCATCCCCTTTGCTCAAATAACCTTATAAACTGGAGCTGCAGTTAGAGGTGCATTCTACCCATGTTGGTCATGGTGTCTTTGTGAAAGAGCATTGGCCCTGGTAGTCAAGCAGTTGAGTGCAGGTCTTGCTTCTGTCACCAAACTTACCTATGACTCCTGTGGGAGGCTCCCCTTTTTGAGGTCTCAGTTTCCCTGACCATACAACGGTGGGTAATGACAGTTGCCTTCCTGGTCCACAGAGAGCTGTTGTGAAGATGAAATGAAAAAATAATTAGGAAAGCCCTTTGAAAGATGTGAGCAATCAATAGCTATAACATGCCATTTTTAGAACTGTGATTTTGTGTCTTTGGAAAGTTACGAAAAGAATGGGAAAAGCAAAACAGTCTGCTAGAGGCAGTGAGGAAAATCCCTTGTCATAGCATCAAAGGTAAGAAAAGGTGTCCCAAAGAGGAGGCAGCAGGTGCTGGTGCTGAAGTGTAAACGGCAGTGCTATGATCTGAGGGGGCAGAAGAGACTCATGAAGTGAAGTGAAATTGGGTGCCAGTGTCTTGGTTGCACCAGGGATGACCAGTTGCACAAAATCTGAACCAATCTTCCCAAGTCAGAGCTTTCAAGAAGGTAAGACAGCATAACAGAAACAACGTGGGGCTTGTTGCATGAGTCCTGAGTCTCTCACTCATGATGTTTTTCTGTTGTCCTTGGCAAGGTCCACGTAACTTCTCTAAGCACCAGTTCCTCATCCATAGAACGCGGGTGATTTTAGAACCTGCCTTATGGAGTTGCAGGAAGGGGCAGATGTAGTCACTTGTGAAACCCTTAGGCATTTTAGGCTCTCGGTAGGAGTTGGCTCAGTCAGTGATCCACTTACTCGTTCATTTACTCCCTCATTTATTCAGAACATCTCAGTCTTGGGTTGGTGCCTTCACCCGAGAGTCATTAACAGTTAAGAACAGTAAAAAGAGCTGGCTCACAAACGTCACCACCAGCAGTAGTTAAGAGAAGTGAGAATACCTCACCACACCTTTGTCTGTACATCAGATTCTTCTTTATTGCTTCCAGAGTACTGGGAGGCTTAGGTTTCTCTGCTGGCTCAGAAGGCTCTCCCTTTTACTGCTTGGTGCGGGGAGGCCACCGCTAAGCCAGGTTCCCCAAAAAGAAGAAAAAAATCCCATACGCTTGTTGCCTTTTCCTCTGTGAAAATGCTCCCAGAGGTACCATATAATCAGAGCAGGCCTATGACAGTCAGCATGTCTTTGCTCTCCCATCTCCCAGCTGTAATACAACATTAAAAGCAATTAGAGCTTGTTCTAGGTTGTTTGTAAGATGATTATTATAGCCATTGCAGGGACATTTCAAAACAGTGGAGTTAAGGATTACCACGTGTTCCACATTTCCAAAGCTGCTAATGGGGGTGGGTGCTGAGAGGAGCCTGAGATGCAGGGACAGACACAGCCCAGCCCAGCACCCCAGCCAACAAGGTCTGGGTTTGGTATTCTCAGTGGGGAGTACCCGAGGCAAGTTGCATCTCTGTTCAGAGCTGCTCAGCAGGGGAGACTGGGCATTGGGAGGATGGGCCACACCTCAGCTCAAGCACTAGATCCTGCTGTTTCCCAGACATGTCAGAAAGTGCCTCGATGTCACACATCCCGGCATCTGAATAATTGCAGAGTCTGGCTGTGGTCCCTCTGTTCCATCAGGCACCATGCGCAAACTCGATCTGGAAAGTCTTCAACCCCAATCTTCCACAATTGCATTCAGGCTCACTTTTGTTCAGAGGAAACAGAAAACAAGCTGGTCAGTTTGCTGAGCAAACCTGTTCCCCTGCTTTTCCTCTATAACTCTCTGTAAACACCATCTTTTAGCTCCTCAGGTGTGGGATCATGGGGTTGCCTTATTCTACTCACTTTCTTTTCATTCCAAGACGCATTTACTTAATGTGCACCTATCATTGCCAAATGATGTTCTGTGTGCTTGGATTATCAGCAAACAAAATAAAAACTCCTGCTCTCATGAAACTTACTTTACAGATATGTAAACAATATACTATGGCAAAAGCTAATGAGTATTAAGGAGAAAATAAGAAGAGCAAAGTGAGATAGATCAGAGTTATCAAGGAATTCATAAATCTGACTTGGACGAGGACAGTGGTCTCTTCAATGGGGTTCCCCTGCTTCAACTAAAGCCCAACTCTCCCATCATCATTGACCTAAACAAAATCTTACGGTTCCCCCATTACCTACACAATCAGCTTCTAGACCATTAGTGTGACCCTGTGTGTATTATTCCCAGCCTGCTTCTGCTCCAGCTCCCTCTACTTCATGAATCCTGTGTTTCAGCCAGAACAAACGTCATTATTCCACTCCCCCAACCATGCCCTGCCCTTCCTTGCCTTTCAGTACCCTATTTGTGGGGGAAAGGAAGCTTGTCTTTATTGAACCTTGCTAACAGACAGGCCTTTGCATGCCTCTTTACTTATGTCTTCTCCTTTCCATTTCATAAGCACCCTGTGATGCATAAGGGGAGGCAACAGAGGTGATCTTCCCTGAAGTCACACAGTAGAACATGCTATGATTTGGATCTCCCTCTGTCCAAGTTCAAATCTGCTGCTCTTTCTCCTAGAGTACACAACTTGCTATGAATCTGTTTCCTGAATTCCCCCAGAAACTGAAAGGAGAACTGTACCTACTCACCTTTGTGACCCCCATGACAGCTGGCATAAAACCCCCCTCAAACTAGGCAAAAAATATATTATGTGAATAACATTTCTTTGAATATAATTGTATTAAACATGTTTATAAGGCTAGTACTTGACCAGTCTTTCTGCAACCTCCTATGTAGACTGTAATCTGGTAGCTCTGTCAGTCCTTTAATAATCTTCATGTCTCTTTCCTGACTTCCACACTTGTTCTTTGAATGTCTCCATGGGACCAGAGCTGTGATCAACCGAGAGCCTTTTCAAGGCGGATCATGGTAGATTTATCTGTGTCTTTTGTCTTTTCTTCACATTCTCCCTCCGTGCTTCATTTTTCCATTCAAGATTCCCTTATGGACAACCATTTTGCCACTCAAATTTAACTCATCCCAGTATGCAGAGTCCTTGAAGCAACTGTGAAGCCAGGTCTCAGGGGTCTTCCATTCTGGCTCTGCCTTTGATCCTCCTTGGCTGGGCAGTTGAGGTGGCTCCAGGACAACCACAACTTCTCTGGGCCTCAGTTTCCTTACAGAAGACTGTATACAGGAGGCCAGGTGCGGTGGCTCAGGCCTGTAATCCCAGCACTTTGGGACGCCAAGGCGGGCAGACCACGAGACCAGGAGATCAAGACCATCCTGGCTAACATGGTGAAACCCCGTCTCTACTAAAAAACAAAACAAAACAAAACAAATTTGCCAGGCGTAGTGGTGGGCGCCTATAGTCCCAGCTACTCGGGAGGCTGAGGCAGGAGGATGGCATGAACCCGGGAGGCAGAGCTTGCAGTGAGCCGAGATCGCGCCACTGCACTCCAGCCCATACGACAGAGCGACACTCCATCTCAAAAAAAAAAAAAAGAAGACTGCATACAGAATTCCAGTTCTACCATGTATAATCTCATTATTTAAGGTACATAACTAATAAGTAAATATTTACTTATTCTAATAAGTAAAATTTAGATCCTATTTGATGTGGAGGCAGAGTATTCTATCTGAGCAATACCTGGCCAGGCAGCTGTCCATGGCCCCTCGAAGCAACCTTGCTTTCCTTAGTAGGCCCCATGTGATCAGCAGGCATCCCCTGAGACCAGGCTCGTGGGTGAATACGTGGAGATCCAGGTCTTTTAAATGAAGACCTTGCAAGAGAGAAGAAAGTGGAAGCAGGTGCGCTCGAGGCAATTCTCACATGCCTTTTGCCTCTGGATGTGACAGGTTTGTGGCTCCACTCTGCCACAGGCATCTGAGCGTCCTAAAATCCACATTCTGTGATTTTAACATCTTCAGATGCCCACCTGGTAACTCTGACCACTTCTTGCAGTCTCCCCTCTGTAGCCTCCAAACCACAAAAAGCCACCAGTGGCATGTGGCCCCAGATTCAACCTCACAGATGGGACTCTTGGTAAAGGGGGACGAGTTGCTAAATAAATAGAATGCATTGTAAGTGTTGATAGATTTTCTGTTCTGTCCTGGCATTGTGCTCAGTGGAGGATTACCGCTGTGTGTGTTTAAATGTGACAGCTGTTTCATTCACTCCCTGGTGTGTTGGAGAAGCCGTGATAAAGCCAGTGATACGCCTTCAGAATCCTTAAAGTGAAATCCTCCAGAAAATAAAATCAAATCGCCTCCCAACCTTCTCTGTCCTCATCTCCTTGCTCATTTCCCGCATGTCTGTCCATTTATTGGATTTTATCTTTGATTTTTAATGTTCTGGATAAGAAATGCCCTGGAAGACCTTCCACCCCTAGTTACTGGGCATCCCCGAAGCAGTCAGCTTCATTTTGGTACCCTGGGTGCAGAGGGAATGCAGAGCATTTAGAAACCTTAATTAAGGAACATTTAGGAAGATAGGCTGATGAGGGGCAAGATTAGCAATGGATTTCACTGCTGCCTGCCTACGACTTTCTGTTTAATTATTGCAAGGAGAGCTGCCAGCAATGCAGGAGCAGAAGGTTTGATAGTGAACTGCACTGACCTGGATTTCTGTTTCATTAGATTTCATTTAATTCAGGCAAAGGCGGCAATTTCTTAGACCCTAGTGTTGTTGAATGTTAACCTTCAGGCCACAAGAATGAGGGAAAGGAGTGTATTTTATCTTGAGCTCTACTGATTTCCAGAGACATAATCCTGTCTGCTCTCACCACCTCTTACTGTTTTGGAAAATAGAAAGAGTGGGGGTCTATTGTGTCCCATTGAGGACTTAAATGAGCTGAATAATTGGCTCAAGATGATCCTCTTCAAACTAGAGAGGGCCCAAGAAACTCTTCCCCACTAGATTTAGAAGAAACGATCTCCTTCTCTCTAGGACCTTCTGGCTTTTTTTCTGAAATATCTGAGCTTGTGACCCCAGGGATAATTCAGTTTCATCCTGCTTGTGGGTGAGAAGAGCTGTGGTGAAGTCCGATTGGCATGGCAGGGAGTGCAGCAAGAAGTGGGTAGGAAGGGAAAAGCTGGTTGAGATTCTATGCAAACTTCAGGTAAATCACCATGTCTATCTACATGTGTCCTCATTTTGTCCCTTCCACCTCTTCTCTACCCTAAGACAATGATCGGAGTTAGTTAAGGGATTCTGAAAACCCGAGAAAGAACCGAATCTAAAGTCAAATAACTTGAGTGCTGCCCCTAGTCTATGCCTTGAGAATCAGTTAACCTCTCTTAGTCCTCCCAGGTAACAAAATGAGAGTAATAATTTCTGTTTCACAGCAAGCTTATAGAATTAAATAGAAAATGCCTAGTATAACAATCAACCTTTAATAGGTTTTCGATAGACATTAGTTGAATCAAGTCTATTTCTACTTCATGCATATAAGGAAAGTGAGGAAGACCTCCTTCTGAAAAAAAGCCAAAGGTTATCCCACTTCTTTCTGAGCCTGTATTCAGTTAAAATAAGAGGTTGATAAAGGTAAAATAAAAGTCATTACTAAAGAAATAAAAAGTTAATAAAAGGTGACACATCCCTACAATGGAATACTTCTCAGTACAGAAAATAAATGAACTGTTGAAACATAAGAACACATGTACACACTATCATTCTTTTTAATAAATAGCCACCTACTTATATTAACTTCATGATAAGCCTCAGGGACCGACCTTAACACATCACCTCCCACGTTCATCTCAGGCAGCAAATTCATACAGGAACTTTTGCTGCATTTTATTAATATATTTTCCCTTGGAAATGGTAAAAAGTAATTATGCAATACTAATTAAGTCAGACACAGAAGGCTACATACCATATTGGTCAATGTATACGACATGCTGGAAAAGACAAGACCCTGGAGAAAAAACAAAGATCAGTAGTTGTCACGGACAAGGGTGGGGGGAGGTGACTGATTGAAACAGGAATCAAGGACTTTTTTCACGGTTTGTAAATATTCTATTTTTTATTTATGACGGTGCTTATACTTGAAACGTACACCTCAAAGGGTGAATTTTGCCATATGTAAATTGTACCTCAGGAAACTTATGTTTTTAAAAAGTTGGCACACATTTCTATTCTCTCTCTTCTAGAATTATATGACTTGTCCCCGTTGTGAGATGCTGAGGATCCCACAGAGTCATCCCTAGAACCTGGGGCCCACTGAATCTCTCGGGAGTCCCTGTATAGATGTGAAGGTTTCAAAATTACCTGTAATTTCACACAAACGTGTACAAATGAATTTTTTCTGGGGAGATGTCTCACAGTTTTAAGTAGAAGGTCAAAAGTTACTATGGATTACTGTCCATCTCCCATACAAGAACAACAATCAGGAGGAAAACAAAGCAAGAAAAGGAAAATAGAAAAGGAAAGGAGTGGAAAGGAGGAAGGGAGGAAGGAATGAAGGAAAATTATCAGTCATTATTTTTCAGCAGAAAAGATAAAGCGAGAATAATTGTTTGAGTTTGTCACCATGGATGGACATGGGGAGGCACTAGCTTGCAGTCAGTCCTGAAGCTTTATCCTTGTGTTACTATCTTTAGTTAGTTGTTCTTATTACAGGGATGATACCTTACATGCAGACTCGTTTCTGTGAATCTATAGTGTCATTCACTCTGGCTCCCAATCTCATAGCAGAGAATGAGGAATGAGTCTTGCATAAATTCTCCCTGATTCAGGTCACTTAATAGGTTTCTTGCTCAGTGCCTGCAGAGGTTTGAAAATGGAAATAGGGAAAGGAGGTCACCAAGGATAGGTAGAAAACAGGATGCCAAGCAGAGCTTAATGGAATCCATGGTATTGATCCAAGTGGCAAATGCATAGCATTGTAACAGTATTGAAAGCTTCAGGCTGGGCACTAGCTCAGAAAAGGCCACAGCTGCTAATTTGCAAAAATATCAGGGTCTCAAAAGTTATTGGGGATCTTCAGGAGATGAATCACTAGGAACCCCTTTAATAACCACAGCACATTTTCACGCCTTCATGAGATATTTCTATCATCCAGAAAAGTCGGTCCTGAAAACACACTTCTGTTAGTGATGCTGCTATATCACAAGCTTCCAGGCAGGAACATTACTTTGTGCCTCACGCACTTTGAATAATTAGTCAATTTGAGATGCTGATGGTGATGACAACAGTAATAAGAGGCTGCAATAACAGGCCAGCTGTGCCCCTCCACGGGCCTGAAAGAATGGGTCATTTTGTACAAGGCATTGCCTATGCTGGGATGTTCACCTACAATTCCCAGCCACAGAGGCCCGATTCATGTTAATGAAATGCTGAGGAATGTTCTCTTCTAACACAGACATTGCTATAATAATGTTGGGAATGCAGTTTCTAGTGAGCCACAGATCCAATTTTTAAAGCCATATTTGCAATGATTAAAAAAAAACCCCTCACATGCCTGCCCCCTCCCTCCTAAATCCTATTCCTTTGATGGTATGTTGATGATGCCTCCACCAACCCCAGTCCTAACTTTTATGTTTAAACTGGAAATTCTGAAAAATTATTCTGAGGTCCAACAAGGTCCTAATAAAGCTGAAAAGACCTCCTTGCTTTCTTGCCATATTTTTGTCCCTGCCAATACTAGCAGATATTCCAAAACAGAACAATTAATATATAGGATAGAAAGAAGTGAAGGGCAGTATTGGGGAGCTGGCTCTTCCGTGCATGGAAAGGGGGTTGGAAAACAATGCTCACGGCCTCAGGTGCCTGGATGCAAATGCAGAGGGTTTGGGTCAGCAACAAGGAAAACAAACCCTGTGGCATCTGGTGATAAAATACAAACTTCTCGAAGGACCCAAGACTAAAGAACGATGACCAAAAATGAAAAAAAGTTCAGAAGACACAGGCTGTTTGAAGAGGTGTCAGGGTTAGTTACGTTAAATAAAGTTTAGCCTAAAGCTGCCTCCTTACATATTTTAAGTTCAGCCTAAAGGTTTCTCCATACATAGTGAACTTTAACCTAGCTGGATTCTCCATACATAGTGAACTTGAACCTAGCTGGATTCTCCTTACATAGTGAACTTGAATCTAAACCTAACTTTAACCTGTCAGGAGATTGTAATCTGCTTTTGCACCAATCGCAGGAAGACAACTGTTCAAACCATGTTCAAATAAGGCAAATACCGAGCTGTAACCAACCCAGCTGTTTCTGTATCTGACTTCTATTTTGCGTACATCACTTTCCTTTTTCTGTCCATCAGTTCTTTCTGACCGGGTGGCAGTGTCAGGTTTGCTCTGAACTTATTCTGGATCAGGGGCGCCTGACTGATTAGCAAACCATTCTGCCCTCAACTAAACTGTTAAATTTAATTTGTCTAAAGTTTTTTTTTTTGTTTGTTTATGATTACGTATGCCAAAAAGACATACTTGCCTGGAAATGCAAGAAGCTGGTGATGGAGACTTCATGGATGTGAGAATATAAGAATAAGAATAGAAGGGGAATAAGGCTGGGTGCCATGACCCACATCTGTTCTCCCAGCATTTTGGGAGGCCAAGGCGGGCGGATCACTTGAGGTCATGAGTTTAAGACCAGCCTGGCCAACATGGTGAAACACCATCTCTACTAAAAATACCAAAAAACAAACAACAACAACAACAACAAAATAAATAAATAAACAAAGACAAATTAGGCGGGCATGGCGGCATGCACCCTGTAATCCCAGCTACTTGGGAGGACGGGACAGGAGAACCACTTGACCAGGAGACAGAGGTTGCAGTGAGCCAAAATGGTGCCACTCCACTCTATCCTGGATGACAGAGTGAGAGTCCATCTCAAAATAAATAAATAAATAATAAAAGAATTAAAGGGAAATGAAATAGAGGGATATATTTGTGGGAATATATTAAAATTTACCCACCCAGACAGAAGTGGTGGATGCTGCATTTTTAAATCTAGCAACTCAACTAGTATAGAAACCTGATGATCTGGCAAGAGGAAACTTAAATAATCAGTTAGATTTTTGGTAATTTTCTGTAGCACACAGGAACCAGCAAATGGTGTGGCTGTATGCCATACCTGCATGCCAACAAGAAAAATTTGTTAGTGTTCATGGAACGGGTAGAAATTTGGGAGAGGGTAAACATGCCATCCTGATGCTCCTAATGTCCAGAGAATGAAAATCTGGGCTGAATCAGAGGAGTATTCTAGAGAGAAGGAAGCTACCAAAACATTCAGATTAAAGGTAGATGTGATCTTATAGCAAGAGACAGAGGACAAAATTGCAAGAAGTTCTGTTAGAACAAAAGTAGAGGCATTTGAAATCAGTGTTGATGCGTAGGGTGTTCTGAACAAACAATAGAAATAAAGAAATTAACTAGTGATTAGTACTGAGTTGGCATATCTAAATGCTAGAAATGCTAAATCGCAAAATGAGTTGGAAACAATGGCATTTCTATGGAGACAAAAGGTACTGAAATGGGACAGCCCCATTTGGTCTCTTGACAAAATATGGACCTCGTGATAAAATACTCTCGTATCCAACATTGACAAAACTCCACAACCCTTTTAATTCTCAGATATGCTACTTTTTGACAAAAATCATGAGTTTCCTGTTGAAAATGACAGACCCAATAATTTTAACGGGGAAGCAAACCCTATGAAGAGGTTTGTAAGAAAGCATATGCCTATCTTTCATCCCAAGCAAATGAGCAATTAATGGAAAGGATATTGTATCTTCTGTAACCATGATTGGAAATCTTTCAGGAATTTTGGAGAATGGGGAGAATGTGGAAAACAGAAAACAAGTGTATTTGTTTGCGATTTTCAAAACTAAGAAAGTTTCATTGGTGGATCCAGAATGGTGTTTGTGAAACACCATTTTTTTCTTGAAAGAGTAATAGACAGGCTAACTACAGTTACTTAAACTTGAGTATTTGACCTTTTTTAAAAAATGAAGGAAGAAAGCTTGTCATATCATGTTTTCCAGTTTTATCTTCGGCAACAAATACCATTGTACTGTTACAACTGACAGTATTTGTTACCAATGGACTGCATATCTGGACTTCTGTAAGCTCTCTCTCAACTTTTCATATAGGAGAAAAGTTTTAATAGAGTATTAAAGGATCTTATCCTGTTAAATATTTTATCAGTGACTCAGATAAACATTGAACCTGTGACTACTTCATATTAGAAAGTTACGTGATGTGTTCAATGGATAGAATTGAGATCCAAAGAGATTTTCTAAGGTGATATTGGTGTGTCAACTCTAACAAGATAATGTTTACTAGATGCGAGCTTTAGGTACCTAAGCTTACTGTAAAAATATGATCTCACTTATTCATCATGGGTGCGATAAGGCTTCTTAGGGATTTGTGAAACAAACAAATAAACAACAAGAAGCTTAGAAATATCCAATGTCATAAGAGCAATATGAATAAAAAGGCTGAGTTGTCTGCCAAAAAAATCCTAACAGAATCTTGGAATAAGGCAGATGTTGTCTCTATTCCATATTGATCAGAACATGTCTGAAATAACATGTGTTCTTTTAGAGGGTAATGTTTTAAATGATACACTGGTAAATAGAGTACATTTAAAGAATAGAGTACATTTATAGTTTTGGAAATCTCTGTAATACCAGGCTTACTAGAAGTTAACAGGATTCTCATATCTGCTTTTACATTCAGACATAAAATACATCGTTGGAAAGGGAGGAGTATTTTAATAGCCTTTTAGCTAATTGTGGATAATCTTCTTTGATAGAACACCAAAGTTCAAAAACTTTTAGTTTCTTAAATATTAGTTGTGATGTAGAATCTGAAATGAATGAATGAATCTGAAATGAATGAATGAATCAATCAATGAATGTGTTATAATCGGTTACACTAAAATACATGCGCCTGGTCTGTCTTGCACTTTGAGAAAATCTCTTACCAAAGATGATCCTATAACAACCTAAATGACGTATATTAGTCATTTAAAAAATACTGGTTTTCTGATTCATTTAAATTTTCCAAATGTTGGCACATTTTGTTATAAAACATCAGAAAAGTCCCAATCACTAGTGTTGTGGGTGTTTAAAACTCCTGGTGAAAGACAAAGTTTTCCAAAATTCTATTTTCTTTTGAATTTTTCAGGTTTATCATTGGTAACAAATACTGTCAATTGTAACAGTACAATGGTATTTGCTGCCAATGATAAAACTGGAAAACATGACATGACAGGCTTGGTCAAATACTCATATTTGAATAACTATAGTTAGCCTGTTCATCATTCTTTCAAGAAAAAAATGATGTTTCATGAAAAAATCAGCTAGTTTAGCACACACCCCAAACAACTGCATAAACACATTTTTTTAAGAAAGCCATCATGCGTCAGGACGCAACAGAGCTCTTTTGTGTGTATGTTCCATTTTGTCAAACACAATCTTAAAAAAAAAAAAAAAAAAACAAGAGACGTAATCAAGGATTAAGATAAAAAAAAAAAAAAAAAAACAAGAGACGTAATCAAGGATTAAGATTTAATAAAATTCATAATTTTTACATTGTCTTTAAGAGTAGTCTGATGTGAAACTGGCTTTTTAGAAAATTACTGCAAGTGTATGACAGCGGAGAATACAGTGGCTACTGGGTACAGCTTAGTGACAGAGCCACATTTCTTGTTAAAGTGCCAGCATTGCTTTTAACTATTGGTGCAAATGTCAATATAATGAATGAGGCAAATAACATTTTGGTGTTTTACAAAAATAGTTTTGCTCCCATAGACCCCTGAGAAGATCTCAGGCACCCCCGGGGGTCTACAGACTACATTTTGAGAATTGCTGCTATTATGTCAGGTGGCTTCGAAATCTTAAATTGTTTAAAAAAGAGTTTTGTACTTTGTTATTCTGTGATTCTAGAGTTGTATCCCCTTAATTGGATCACATACGTCTTATGCTGGTCACGTGATTTACGCTTCCATTTTTTTAACACAATTTTATGATGTCCAACTCTGCCCCAGTACTGAGAGGTGTAGCCTCTCTATTACTTTGGTTTGGGAGGAAAAGAAAAGAAGGATTTGAAAAAGGGAATGCAGGAGAAAGGCTTAGGATTAGTCGCATCTGCTCAGAAGTAGAGACCTAGCATTATGCAGAGATGCAGTAGATGATCAGGAGAAGCCATGCTGCCTGCTGTAGGACCTCTGGGAGCAAGGCTCTCCCCTAGGGCGACATGAGATATCATTATTCCTTAAGGAAGGCTGTGTTTCAGAAACTCCTAGACATTTTTTATAAAATGTGCATTCTTGGGCGATCCACTCAGAGGCTCTGAGTTTGTATATCTTCGGGGGTGGGAATAACAGGGCAATCTTAATTTGCAAACACCCAGGTGATTTTGATCTACATATTGATTAAAAACCATTGCCTTGGGGGGTAAGATGAACAAGCACAATTGAGCCAGTAGATAATTGGTTTATCTGTTTGGATAGTGTTGAATAAAGGATGGGTGATTCATCTTCCCTGGTTGGGAGAGAGAGTTCAGGACTTAGCAACAGTTCTGAGGGTAGTCAAGGGAGCACATTAAAGAATACGGTTTTAATCTGAGTTGGTCGGTGGAGGAAGAATTTTCCCAAACCCCGAGAGCTCTTTTTTTTCTTGTTGTCAACATCTTTATTCAGTATTACTTCACTCTTCAGCAAGATAAAAGTTAATGACAACTAAGAGTCTTGGGGGGAAAAAAAAACAACGGCATTGAAGACCAATAGCTGTCCACAAGGACATGTCTGAGTAGTAATTGCTACTTTCCTTTCATCAGTTTAACTTGCAGTCACTCAAGTAAGAACACTTGGAGTGGAAAATCTATTAATATTAAGGCCTGGGACTGGCTGGAAGCACAAACTGTGCAGAATGAGGTGTTATAGCTGCCCGTTTTTTCAGTGTTGTAACTCAATCTACTGAAGACATGGCAAAGAAACTAGAAAAGCTCTTCTCTTGATTTTTTATAAGTGACATCAAATAGCCTGTTCCTGACGGATACATGGTCCTGGTTTATTCTGAGAAAGACTTGGGATGATGGTTTCTGATGGGCACAGCCTGATAGATCTGAACACAGATGAACTAAGCCAATTCACTGCCCATCTCTTCAGATTATTTTAACAAGCGCAAAAAAAAAAAAAAAAAAGTACTTCTACTTTCTCTGTTTCTTACAGAATTATGCAGTTTGGACAATGGCCACTTGGACTCACATAGAGGTGTCATCCTATTATTGTGTGGTTTTGTTTGTTTGTATTTTGTGTTTTCATCCTCAAAGGAGGTGATTTCCGGAAAGCTACAGGTTAGCAATGCAGCCACCAGGGAGTGGTAGTGTGCAACTTGAATGTGGCACCAACAGCGCTGAGTATACTATTTCTGAAACATAATATGGCTGCTCTAGTCCAACACTTACTTGCATTAAAACCTTTATCTTCCATACATCATTTTAATATCTTGTTAAAATAGTTAAAGCAAAATAAATGTGAAAATAGTATTTTGTGAATAATATACATGAATTTTGATCTGATGATAACTAATATCTATCAAAAGCATGCCATTAACTTGGAACCAGTCAAAACACTTTGAAACTGTAGCTCATTGAAAGATCTCGATGACCCTATTAGGTAGGTACTATTAATGTTATTTTTCTTTTAGGTGAAGAAACCAAGTCACAGATAAATTAAATACAGATGCTCCTTGACTTACAATGAGGTTACATCCGATAGCCTATTGAAGGCTGAAAATGCATTTAATACACCTAACCTGGCAAACATCATAGCTTAGCTTAGCCTGTGCTAAACGTGCTTAAACACTTACGTTAGCTTACAATTGGGCAACATTGTCCAACACAAAGCCTATTTTAAATTAAAGTGTTGAATATCTCACGTACCATATATCGCTAGATCTAGAAAAGATCAAAATTCAAAGTTCATTGAAACTGAGGCAGTTTCATACCATTGTAAAGGCGAAAATTTGTAAATCAAATCTTCTTAAGTTGGAGACCATCTGTAATATGAACAGGGCCAGATAGATTTATGAGTCATACTCAGGCATTCTGTGTACAGGGCCCCTACTATTAACGAAGCTACTTTGCCTTTATTTGACTTTTATTTCTCTGATGACTATTATTACTTTTGGTATACATTCTAACCCTAGTATTATATACTAACTGTATATATTATAACTAACTGTAACATTTTGTTCAGGTTTATTTTCTTCTGGGTTTCCCACCACAATTAGCTTCACAGGATATTACAAATAGCTATTACCCCTGAACGAGGATCCTTGGGACATCTGAAAAGTGAGCAAAGTGCTTCTTATACAAGGTTATATTAAGAAAGTTAATTAATAGAAAATACTATACAACATATGTGCTAACCATTCTATTGGTATTATTGACATTCGCTGCCTATTGATAGGAAAACCCACTGGGCGGCGTTAGTCATATCCCTCAGAACTCAGATACCCTTTCCTTTCCATAGGGGGCGCAAGACTGATGATAGATTTTTGGCTTCAGTTTCCCAATGGTTATGGGACTCCATAAAATATATTAAGTCTCACAAGGAGCCAGTATTTCTCTAGTTTCTTTGTTGTTGTTGTTGTTGTTTGTTTTTTCGTGGAACTATGAACTGTCTGCTAGGACTGGCCCTCTATCCTGGCTTCCCTGTCTTATGGAATGCAGTCCTGTTGCTTTCTGCCTTATGGAAGCTGTAGGTTGCCTAGTAGCTTCTGTCTGCTTTAAAATCTCCTGTCTGTCAGAGGCAAACATGTCACCAAAATCCTCTTGGATATCTCTGGAAGGAAAACAATAACGGTAGACATGTAGTTGTAAATGTATATATTTACTTCTGCTAGTAGTTCCTGTTTTCTATTTGCAATGCCTTTTCTTTACTTAGGCCATTCATTTTGAAGGCTCCAGGGACCTTTCTGACGACTGTCCTTCAGCAACCTGAACTATACCCCTATATTCTGGAACTGATATAAAATTCAAATTTTGTATCTTCCTCTAAATCCTATCCAGACACTGGAACAGTCCAGCTTTGAACTACTCTAGTATCGAAGTCTCACATAGCGGTGTCCCCTCCAGTCCAGGTGTGAGCACGGCAGTCTAGGGAATCTTCTCTGCGACTGAACTTCTTGGGGCACTGTTTTAAAATAATGCTGTCATGGTGCAGCCCCAGTGTGGCTCATCTCCCAGCATGTATGCCCTTGTGTATTCCCATCCCACATTGAATATGGCTGGCCTTTTCACCCCACGGTATGGTGTGGAGATGAGGATGCGTGACTTCTGAGGCTAGGTCAGAAAATATATTGTGGCTTCTGCCTTACTCTTTCCTGGATCACTCAATCTGGAGCAAGGCAGCTGCCGTGTGATGAGGACACTCGGGCAGCCCTCTGGGGAGACTCCCACAACAAAGATCTGAGGTTTCCTGTCAGCCCCTGCGCCAGCTTACCAGTCACCTGAGTCAGCCACCTTGAAAACAAGTTCTGCAGCCCTAGTCAAGCGTGTGGATGACTGCAACTGCCCAGCTCAGCTGCTTCCAAGATGAACAGAAACTGTGGCACACACATCTAGAGGTAATTGTTTAGGCAGTAATAAATGACTAATAGAGAGAGAGTTCTCCATCCTCAACTAGTTTCTTGCTGCCAGAAGCCATATGGCAATCCCTGTGATTAGTTTGCTGAAGTATTTTCTGTGACTTCTCCCTCTAGGAAAGGGGTTAAATTGACTTCTCTCCTACACCCAAATTCACCTCTCAGGCCTATAGCTACTGTATTTATTTGCATAGGATACTGAGATTACTTATCTGGGACTGGCTGGAAGCACAAACTGTGCAGAATGAGGTGTTATAGCTGCCCGTTTTTTCAGTGTTGTAACTCAATCTACTGAAGACATGGCAAAGAAACTAGAAAAGCTCTTCTCTTGATTTTTTATAAGTGACATCAAATAGCCTGTTCCTGACGGATACATGGTCCTGGTTTATTCTGAGAAAGACTTGGGATGATGGTTTCTGATGGGCACAGCCTGATAGATCTGAACACAGATGAACTAGGCCAATTCACTGCCCATCTCTTCAGATTATTTTAACAAGTGCAAAAAAAAAAAAGTACTTCTACTTTCTCTGTTTCTTACAGAATTATGCGGTTTGGACAATGGCCACTTGGACTCACATAGAGGGTCATTCTATTATTGTGTGGTTTTGTTTGTTTGTATTTTGTGTTTTCATCCTCAAAGGAGGTGATTTCCGGAAAGCTACAGGTTAGCAATGCAGCCACCAGGGAGTGGTAGTGTGCAACTTGAATGTGGCACCAACAGCGCTGAGTATACTATTTCTGAAACATAATATGGCTGCTCTAGTCCAACACTTACTTGCATTAAAACCTTTATCTTCCATACATCATTTTAATATCTTGTTAAAATAGTTAAAGCAAAATAAATGTGAAAATAGTATTTTGTGAATAATATACATGAATTTTGATCTGATGATAACTAATATCTATCAAAAGCATGCCATTAACTTGGAACCAGTCAAAACACTTTGAAACTGTAGCTCATTGAAAGATCTCGATGACCCTATTAGGTAGGTACTATTAATGTTATTTTTCTTTTAGGTGAAGAAACCAAGTCACAGATAAATTAAATACAGATGCTCCTTGACTTACAATGAGGTTACATCCGATAGCCTATTGAAGGCTGAAAATGCATTTAATACACCTAACCTGGCAAACATCATAGCTTAGCTTAGCCTGTGCTAAACGTGCCTAAACACTTACATTAGCTTACAATTGGGCAACATTGTCCAACACAAAGCCTATTTTAAATTAAAGTGTTGAATATCTCACGTACCATATATCGCTAGATCTAGAAAAGATCAAAATTCAAAGTTCATTGAAACTGAGGCAGTTTCATACCATTGTAAAGGCGAAAATTTGTAAATCAAATCTTCTTAACTTGGAGACCATCTGTAATATGAACAGGGCCAGATAGATTTATGAGTCATACTCAGGCATTCTGTGTACAGGGCCCCTACTATTAACGAAGCTACTTTGCCTTTATTTGACTTTTATTTCTCTGATGACTATTATTACTTTTGGTATACATTCTAACCCTAGTATTATATACTAACTGTATATATTATAACTAACTGTAACATTTTGTTCAGGTTTATTTTCTTCTGGGTTTCCCACCACAATTAGCTTCACAGGATATTACAAATAGCTATTACCCCTGAACGAGGATCCTTGGGACATCTGAAAAGTGAGCAAAGTGCTTCTTATACAAGGTTATATTAAGAAAGTTAATTAATAGAAAATACTATACAACATATGTGCTAACCATTCTATTGGTATTATTGACATTCGCTGCCTATTGATAGGAAAACCCACTGGGCGGCGTTAGTCATATCCCTCAGAACTCAGATACCCTTTCCTTTCCATAGGGGGCGCAAGACTGATGATAGATTTTTGGCTTCAGTTTCCCAATGGTTATGGGACTCCATAAAATATATTAAGTCTCACAAGGAGCCAGTATTTCTCTAGTTTCTTTGTTGTTGTTGTTGTTGTTTGTTTTTTCGTGGAACTATGAACTGTCTGCTAGGACTGGCCCTCTATCCTGGCTTCCCTGTCTTATGGAATGCAGTCCTGTTGCTTTCTGTCTTATGGAAGCTGTAGGTTGCCTAGTAGCTTCTGTCTGCTTTAAAATCTCCTGTCTGTCAGAGGCAAACATGTCACCAAAATCCTCTTGGATATCTCTGGAAGGAAAACAATAACGGTAGACATGTAGTTGTAAATGTATATATTTACTTCTGCTAGTAGTTCCTGTTTTCTATTTGCAATGCCTTTTCTTTACTTAGGCCATTCATTTTGAAGGCTCCAGGGACCTTTCTGATGACTGTCCTTCAGCAACCTGAACTATACCCCTATATTCTGGAACTGATATAAAATTCAAACTTTGTATCTTCCTCTAAATCCTATCCAGACACTGGAACAGTCCAGCTTTGAACTACTCTAGTATCGAAGTCTCACATAGCGGTGTCCCCTCCAGTCCAGGTGTGAGCACGGCAGTCTAGGGAATCTTCTCTGTGACTGAACTTCTTGGGGCACTGTTTTAAAATAATGCTGTCATGGTGCAGCCCCAGTGTGGCTCATCTCCCAGCATGTATGCCCTTGTGTATTCCCATCCCACATTGAATATGGCTGGCCTTTTCACCCCACGGTATGGTGTGGAGATGAGGATGCGTGACTTCTGAGGCTAGGTCAGAAAATATATTGTGGCTTCTGCCTTACTCTTTCCTGGATCACTCAATCTGGAGCAAGGCAGCTGCCGTGTGATGAGGACACTCGGGCAGCCCTCTGGGGAGACTCCCACAACAAAGATCTGAGGTTTCCTGTCAGCCTCTGCGCCAGCTTACCAGTCACCTGAGTCAGCCACCTTGAAAACAAGTTCTGCAGCCCTAGTCAAGCGTGTGGATGACTGCAACTGCCCAGCTCAGCTGCTTCCAAGATGAACAGAAACTGTGGCACACACATCTAGAGGTAATTGTTTAGGCAGTAATAAATGACTAATAGAGAGAGAGTTCTCCATCCTCAACTAGTTTCTTGCTGCCAGAAGCCATATGGCAATCCCTGTGATTAGTTTGCTGTAATCACAGAAGTATTTTCTGTGACTTCTCCCTCTAGGAAAGGGGTTAAATTGACTTCTCTCCTACACCCAAATTCACCTCTCAGGCCTATAGCTACTGTATTTATTTGCATAGGATACTGAGATTACTTATCTACCAAGCTATACTCAGTCACCACTAGCAATAACCTTGGATGCTGGCTTATTTTAAGAAATTTAAAGAGGCCATATTCACTGTAAAATATAGGTAGAGTAAGAGTTTCTGCTGCATAATGGGAAAAAAAATCTTCTTTAGGTTTAGAGTCGGATATATCTGTTTTGACTCCATCATTGGCCACTTATTAACAGTGACTCAGAAGTTGCCTTGCACAAATTATGGAACATGTCTGAGCTTCAAGTCCCCCATTGTAAAACAAGGATAGTATCTTGCAGGGCTATGTGAAGATTTTAAATGATGTGCCTTTTAAAATAAATCTCACAAAACGTAGTACCATACAGATAATGGGAATTTAATAAATGATAGCCCCTATTAATAGTAAAAGAAGATCTTCGACAACAGACTGAAATTGAAAAACTAACTTATTTTAGGACAAAGATCTCCCAGGTGGTTCACAAGTGGGAGACAAGGAAAAGCCTTCTTTTATTTAAAGTAGGGCTTGAAGAATAGCCAGTGTCTCGGCGGTGGAGTGAGAAGGAATGGCATTTTAGGCCTAGTGTTGGAGGTGGGAGGGGTCACATGTTTTGGGATGAAGTTGGGGCAGAAAGTAGTTCAACTGCACTCCAGCATGGGAAATATATAGAAAGCAATAGATGGTACAGTGGGAGAGGACAGGAAAAACCATTTGTGATGACCTTGGCCTTGACTTTTCAACATTGGCACTATTGACACTTTGGGCTGGATACATCTTTATTGTGAGGGACTGTTCTGTGCATTGTAGGACATTTAATAGCATCTCTGACCTCTACCACCATGTGCCCTTAGCACCCACCCCTTACCATTCATGACAGACAAATGTATCTTCAGGCACCACTAAATGTTTCCCTGGGGGCAAAAATCGCTTCTGGTTGAGAACCATTGCTTTGGTCTAATATTCTCACCTTTGCTGAGGATGTCACTGGCACTCAGAGAAGATGCTTGTCTGGACCAAAGACACACAGCCTGACACTGCAGAACCAGGTCGAGCTGCTCCCAGTGCTTTATCCCTGTCTAGATGCTTGAAAAGCAGCCGGATAGTCTTTGCCAGAGTAAGTGGAATGAGAAAGAAAGAAATTATTAAAGAGACTTAGGTGTAAAGGAGCAAAAGGCATCATCAGTCTGGACAGGGAGAGCCACGGATGCCATCTTATTTAAAAAGCATTAATGTGAGTATTAAAGGAGTTGACACCAGAAAGTGTCCAGCATGGTATGTGGTGCCTTGTAAGGGACCAGGAATGATGCTTTCTCCTTCCTTTCCTGATGATAATTTGGGCTTAATTCAGTGGGCCATGGGGAGCTGCAGGACACTTTGTATAGGTCAGTGCATTATCACAGTGGGAAAGTGCCATTCTACCCGAAGCTCATGTCTTTTGTTTTATCCTGGGAAGATGTCTTATCTCTAGGGGACGTATGTACCCAGGGACTGGCATGGCGCCTGCTTCCTAAACGTCCTCAATTACCATTTCCACCCACCAAGGAAGCTACTCTCTCCACAAAAGATAAGGACATAATGAGCCCAATGCTGAGTGATGAAAACAAATGACACTGCAGTCCGGCAAGGTGGCAGGGCAGTGAGGAGGTGGCTGAAGTGATTGGCTCCCCTTAAACGCAGCTCAATTTTGAATAATACAGCTGCTTACCCAATAGCTGCCTGAACACAAACCTTTGGCAGCTGGTCACCCTCCAGTGCCTTCGGGATGGGGTCACCAAGTGCTGGAACACACTTTCTGAATTGAAGCAGTGGACTGTGAAATAGGAATTACTGACAGCTCTTAAGTATATCAAGAGAACAGCCCTATTCCTTAATACAGAGCCACTAATAGACATCTAGAAACCTATAAAACAGACAATTCCTCTATATCATCCTAGTTAAATCAATGTACTTATATTACCCTCATCATTTTCCCTTTAACGTTTATTACATTTTGCCACAGTAATTTATTTTTTCATATCCATCAGCCGATTAAAGACTTTATTCTGAAGATACACACATCCTTGTGACCTAGTTGAAACTGACCTAAACTGTTAAGTAAAAAGCAATGTGGTATTTGGTGGGGGAGGTTACGTTCTCTCTTTCCCTGTCTCCCCCCACCATCCTCCACCTCCTTTCTTCCTGTCTCCCCTCTTTCTTTCTCTGTGTAGCACTTCTGCTGTTCTAGGGGAGTGAGATTTCCAGTGATATAAGCTTGTATTTTTTGCACTCTTCCTTTCTAGGCATTGGGACAATTTCCTCATCTCCCTGAATGTCTCTTTTCTCTGGTGTTGTGTTAGCTCCTCTCTTAGTGTGTCCCTTTCCTGCTTTTGGCTCTCCCTTTTCCCCTCTCCCAGTAACCCTTCCTCTTCCTGAATGACATGTGAGTTCCTGATTGGGCAGATATTCAAGACTTGAAAGACCCACTGGCCGCGGTAGACTCAGGTAGGACGCAGGGGTGCTCACCTTGACGGCATGCTGCACCTGCCGGCAGCAAGAAAGAAGCCTCAATGCATCTCTGCCTTTGGAGCCACAGCTAGAGGACATTACAGTCCTCAATATATAATTGTATTGAGGATTCAATATATAATTTAAGTCACATTCCCCCAGGAAATGCCCAGTGCTTCAAATGCCATGTTTTCACTTCTTTAAGGTGAAACTTACCATTGGAAACACAAAGCGTGTGTGCCCTCTTAGAGGATTACAGCATGAAGTTGTCATCATTAGCTAACACCATAATTTATCATTAAGTTTGAACAGAAAGTGGAATTGTATAACTTTAGAAGAAAATACTTGGGTACACAGAGTAATTTGCTGATGGACTGAGGTGGTCATAAGGCATCAGCGTAGCTAGTCGAAGTTGGGAAGATCAGAGAGATTCTGGGCAGTGAAAGAGAACCAGGAGAGCTCTGATCTGGACAGAAGCTGAAGACGGGAACACTTTGCCCAAATAGACGACCCACTTTTTTCTTGGGGCAAGGTGTTTCTGAGCATTTTGTCGTGGTTCTTAAAGTTCCTTAGCTACAGAATTCTTTTTGAATTGGACTCTAATGGTGATGACTAGCATGCAAACGAGGAAAATCTCAAGCTCCTGTGATTGGGGAAGAAGTAGACAAAGGAGCCCAAAGGGAACTTTGCAAAATTTGTAAGCTGAAAACCTCTGAAACCTTCCGACACCCTGGTTACCTCCCTTCATATCCCATATGGAAAGATTTCCAGTCAAATCTTAACCTTCATTGTTAAAAAGAGAACCCCCATACATTTATAAGCATGAGGAAGTGGAACCTCAGGCAATTACTGAGTTTGGCTGTTTGAGAGAGATTTTTCCTACCTTGAATTCATTCAATCAGGCAAACTGTGATTCATACTTCAAATTCAATCTGAACATCATCTCCAGAAATCTTTCTCTGAATTCTGAGTCTGATTAAAACAGGTGCATCTCTTCTTTGCTCTTAGAGCACCTTTGTGTATGATTCTACTGTAACACTTATGATATCCTCTTGAGATCATCATTTTGCATGTTTGTCTCTACCCCTGACCTCTGGGCTTCTAAAGTGAAAGGCAATAAAGGTGCTGGTTGACTTGGAATTTCTGGCACATACTGGACTTTGTGGTCTATGGCTGGTTCTCAATAAAGTTTTGCTGAGAAAATGAATGAATGAATGAATAAACATTTGGTGACTGTATTCAATTCTATAATTTTAGATGACAGACTCTAACAAGTAGCCCCTGTCCTCCAGCCCCTGGACCCCACATACCATTTCTTTTTAAGCAGGACATTTGTATTACCAATGTAGTAAACTATCCTTTGTCTTCCTGCATTGTACTATGTCTACCACATTCCTTCAGTAAATACTTTGCCTTGTGGTATTTGTCATCAATTTTCTATGGCATTTACTTACGTTCCAACTAGGGCATGTGTGGTGTGTAAACATCCCTTTGTCATATACATTTCTTGGTGATAGTCCTCTGGAACCATTTATAAACTGTAATTAATTTGTGCCAGGGCTTTACTGAGGTGAGATGGGCGCCTTTAATCCTTCCTTTGCACATGGGGAACTGGAGAGATGAAATGATTTAAAAGTAACCATGTCTTAGATCAGTGTTTGGGATTGGTAAAGGGATTTAGTGCTTCCCAGGCTTACGCTTTAGCCTCCAGGTCCTGCTGCCTCAAATAAATTGCATTTTTTTTTTTTTTTCAGGGAAACCCGGTCATAACATTTTGCTTACACAGAAATTCTGCCCATAGTCAGAATTTCCCATAGACAACCTAAATTCAGCCACCCACATCCCCATTCCACAAATATAATATTTTCAGGGTCCTTTGGCTTTTTTGCCCAGGATATTTTTTTCCCACAGGAGTTCTTTGCAATTAAATATGTAACAGAACCTTGCCAAAATTCATCATACGATTTTGATAATAAGAAAATTAAATGACTGGAACAGAAAACATTCACACAGTCTGTTTCTCAGTTTATCCTGAAATGAAATGCAATCTCCAATCTTATCCCTAACTGGAATCCAAAGAATGAACCATTTCAGAAAATAAACTAATTTCAAAAGCTAACAATTTAATCAGTATCATCTAACTTCAAGATCAACCAATCAACAGTATTAACAGTTTAATCTTTACCTGGGCTTTGGTCCATCTTTTGGGATATACACATTTCTCGTTATTTTCTGGTCTATTTATATATTTATATTCATGCCAGCTGTTATAGGTATGGATACTTGAGGAAAGCAATTAACAACCAGCTGCCTTAAATCATTTTCTGAATAAAGCAGCATAAATAAACATGTATTCCTCAACTGTGGTTCCCAGACACCTCATGATACCTCCCACTATTTCAATGCAGATTTAAAGGTTTACCCTTAGAAGAATAACTACTAACCTACATTGAGCCCTCACTATGTGTCTGGCAGTGCTCTATACACCCCCCACACAAACTCATGTCTTCCTTCTAACCACTTGGGAAATCAGAGAAGTTGCAGCTTGCCCCAGGTTACATCGATGGTAAATGAAAGCTTTTGAATTTGAACACAGGCAGTCTAGTTATAGAGCTCATATATCAAAATACCTTATAACAATGATAATCTTAGAATTGGCCTACTTTTTGGGGACTTGCGATTCAAAGTGGGGTTTATAGAGCAACAACATCAGCATCACCTCAGAGCTTCCTAGAAATGCAGCTTCTTGGTTTTTCCCCAGATCTACCAAACCATGGTCTCCATTTTACCAATTGTAACACTTTATTTTCTTATGTTTGATTTTTAATTGTATTATCTTTTCTTGTTTCATGTTTTAGAATCACTGGCCAAGTTGTGCCATCTCAGAGCCACACTAAGAAGTCAAAAGGGCCCAGAAGTATTTGAAGGAACTTTTTCTTTTTTAAAACTACCATATGTACAGGAACACTGTGTTTTCTATGTATAAAATGCTACGTATAACCATGAGAAATTTCGTGAGTGATCCTAAAGTACATCATGTTAGCAGATGGTCTTGGGGAAATATATCCTTCAGTTACACATTCAGTTTCTGAGCTTCCATATTTGTTTCTTTGATTCTGTCACTCATTAGCAAGAATAAGAATTGCTTGAGGAATAGGTTTGTTGGTAACACCAGTGTCTATTAGTTAAGAATATGTGTCAGAAATATATCCACTCAGTGGGGTTGAAGAGCAAGAGAGAATTGAGTTGAGTCAATTCAAGGCTACTGTAGTAGTATGGATTCTGGGTCTTGAATATTTCAGACAATCCAGAGTTAGTTGTCACTGAGTATCACAAGTGGCAATTAAAATGGGACTATCTAGGGTTTTTCCACTGCTATGTGGACAAAACAATGCTGCTGAACCTGTTTTAAATATTGCCCTTATATTAATAAATAATCTTTCTCTTTAGATGTGAACACTTCAAATAGGATTGTGGATTAGGAAGGATCTTTAGAGATCATCAGCCTATCAAAGTCTTGTTCTCTGAGTAGCAGGTGGATGTGAAAGTCCATGTTTATCTGAATACAAGCCCTGTGCTCTTTCCTCTTTCCTTTCTTACCAAGTATAGAATTACTTTGGTTTCTTTTTTTTTCCCCTGTGAAACTGTTGTTTATATCTCTTGAACCTCAGGCAAGGGCAATCAGAATGTACAAAGTAATGGAACAGAGCCAAGAGTTGAGTTGGGATGAAAATGAAAAAAAAGGAAACACATATTTTCTTCCCCCCTTAGGTTTAGAAATGGGGTTGAACCCTTAGTAAGATTTTTTACATCTTGTTGTATAATGATTTGATTTGTTGAAAGTGGAAGAGGCCTCTCTGATTACATATTACAAGCAAATAATTTTATAGTTGCAAAAATGGAAATCCAGGTGGGTCAAAAGACTTGCCAAGCTGATTTGTGAAAGAACCAAGCATAGAACCCAGATCTTCTTACACCCAAACAAGATTTTCCATTAATTCACACTCCCTTCTTTCTTTAAGTAAACCACAAGTCACTTCTCTAGTGATTTAATGCACTGGAAAATGGACCAGAAACACTTTGGTACATTTTATATTCATCAGTCAATGTGTATGAGAGCCCTCAGAAATACTGTGCCTGCTTACTGCAATATTTTTCTCTAGCTTAGCCCATTTCTGACCACCCAGCTCCTCTTTCAGAGTCCTAAGGCATTTGTTAGAGTTGAAAGGGGATTTACCGATCATCGGTCCAAAAACTATCAAGCTGCATATTTCAGACGCTGAGCTTTCAAAGGAGGTGCTTTAGGAGACACCTATCTCTGGTGCTTGAGTGGGTGAGTCACATACTCTAACTAGAACCTCTTCACTTTCCTCGGTATTACATATGGTGCGTATTTATAAGAGGCTGTTTAAAAATGGATTCTCTTAAGATAAAGTAAAAGATATAATGGACCAAGTCAGCCCTCTTGCTTTTCCAACATATTTCAGGTAAGACATTCTGAGTCCCAACCAGGGGAAAGAAACTCATGCAAAGTTACACCGTTCAATTTCACTATGAATAGGATGAGAAACGAGCACAAAAAACGTATTTCCTCAACCTAAAAATCAGGATACAAGGTCTGATAAGTCTAGGTACACTTATGGGGACAACAGGTCAGAATATTTGAAATTGAGACCGTCCCAGAAAACCCATAATATATGGTCACTCCGGGAATACGGCAAGAATAATTCCTGACTCCAGGAGTAGCTTGAGTGACAGGTGAATGAACTATGGTGTAAAGTCACAGAGGGTGACCGCTACTTCTTTCCTATTTTCTGCATTCTTTGATATACGATAGGACCTGCCAAATCCTATTGATTTTAGTGATGCTTTCTGTATTAAGATTTATACCTTAATGGCTCCTTTGGACTTCTTGGGCAGGCTAGATTCTCAGCTTCTGCAATGCTTTGGGAAAGTGGGCATGATTCAGTAACTAACCTGACTTCTGATAAATCAGGTAGGGCCAACCCCTATGTCATGGTAGCAACTAGGATTTTAATGCCAGTAGTGGTGGGCAGGTATAGACAATATACGTGTCCCTTAAACTTCGTAAGAGCTTCTGATTGCCACAGCATGAGGTACTCAAGGAACATGTCTTAGAAAAGAAATGAATGCATACCATAGAAAGAATGTGTAGTATTGGCACAATAGTCTCTCAGCCCGGATGGCTCCGCTCAAAACACAGCACCGTTGTGCGTTAAATATGTTACTTACATAATGATGCACATCATCGTTAAAGCCCAGATCTCAGCAAATATAATGGCCGTCAGAAGGCAGCGAACGTGCTGTGGAAGATTGCTGTGCTGGTCCAGTTCACAGGCCAGCTTAGGCAGCCAAGAGAATCATTTTTATCCTGCAGAGTTCATAGTGGTTGATCCTCCTCATCAGGAAGGCGTTCCATTTTTCCCTTTCTCTCAGTGCTTTCTGTTCTGTTTTTGTTATTTTGCTTTTTTTCTCCTTAGAAAAAGTTTGTTTAAGGGAATGTTACACAAAGCTCAAATAAATGTCATTACTTCAAAAAGCCTGGCTTTCTCTAGCTGATAAGACCAGGTCCAATTTTTCTCTGTCTACTTTTGGGCAAACCCTGCCTCCTCCAACTTAAAGATGCAATTCAAATCACTACAAAATAAAAGATTAAATAAAAGAGAACTGAAACTTCATAATTAGGGATCTTGTCCTTGAGTCCTTGAAGCAGTTAATCCCATGGTATTTTGGGCCACTGAATCAGAAAGCCAGAGCTGGCTTCATGGGTATGTGAACCCTGCAGCTGCATAGGATCCTACACTTGGAAGGGCTCTGTTCTTGGCTTAATGCACTGTTGCTGTTATCTTGAAATTCTTAAGAATTTATGAAAAAGGTTCCCTGCATTTTCATTTTGCACTGAGGCTTACAAATTAAGTATCCAACCCTACGGCAAACCCCACAGACATTCTTTGAGATATTTAGGGTTATACTCAATTACCATTTCCACACTGCAAGCTTAAAAGCTCAGGATCTGCAATTAGACCCGTTTTTCACTTGCTAGCTCTTTGATTTAGACAAGTTTCCACTTCTTTCAGTGTCTCAGTTTTTTTTTTTTTTAATCTTTAAATAGGGATGGCAATATGACCTAGCACATAACTTTATTTGGAAGATTCAATGTAACAATGTACCTACAATTCAGCTTAGCAACTATTAAGAGTATGATCTCAGTAAACATTTGTTAAATAAATAAACAAGGATAAAACTGTCTCACACGCTCATGGGATTTCTGTTGAATCTTGTCCGAAAAACAAAAACAAGCAAACAGAAACCTCTTGAATTCTCAGGAGACTAAAATGTATTTCTTCCATCCTGCTGTCTGTCTTTTTTCACTTTACAAGTTTTATCCTTTGAAGACCCCACAGGATGGTCAAGGTGTCAGCAGGCTTTATTTTTAGAGATGAAAAGTGTGGGAGCCTAAAACATAGACCAAACTGACCCCTGAGGAACTCTTACAACAGGCTGGGATCTTGAAGATGCTTCTACTGTTTTTTCCTCTGGGCCAGCCTGCATCAAGACTGTACATCAGTCCTTGCAGTGGTGGTGGAGCAGGCACACTGTTTTGAGTGTGTATGCCCATGGAGAAGCATTTATTTAAGAGAATAAGCATCACTTTAGTTTGCTTCTTTCGATCTGTGTACTCTTGATCCCGTTATGGACACTGAAGGATTTAGTAGGATTTATCATTTAGTCATGTATGTCAGTGTTTAAAAATTTCTGACCTACAGATTCTAATCTCAAACCAGCCAAATAAGTAATTTCAAAATAGCTCACGGCCTTTAGAAGGGAATATATAGACAATGACCACACTGATAAATACTAGGGGATACGAAGGCCACAAAAAAATTCCCAAACTGCCTTTTCTTCCCCATTACGTTAGGTCATTTTTGCATCACTGTAAAAGAAGACTTGAGACTGGGTAATTTTTAAATGTTTATAATTTTAAAATTTTTATCCTGTTTAATTAAATCAAGAGGTTTAATTGGCTCATAGTTCTGCAGGCTGTACAAGGATGGCCTGGCATCTGCTTAGCTTCTGGGGAGGCCTCAAGGAGCCTCATGGTGGAAAGTGAAGCCAGAGCAGGTACATCAGATGGCAAGAGAAGGAAAAGGTGGCTGGGGAAGCCAAACACTTTTAAACAACCAGATCTTACAAGAACTCACTCACTAACATGAGAACAGCACCAAACCAAGAGGGATCTGACCCCATGACTCAAACACCTCCCACCAGGCCCCACCTCCAAAGCTGGGGATTACATCTCAACATGAGATTTGTGGAAAGACAAACATCCAAACTACAACACCCATCCACTTCCATCCCTTCCTGCATCCTCCCATCCTTCCCTTGGCCTCCCAGTCGTGGCTTAAGTACTATCTGTTTCTCCTCCATTTCTCCTTCTTTCATAATTCTCCGCTAGAAAAAGCCCAAAAGAGTTATTGTGACAAAGCATGACTCTTTTTAGAAGACTGGAAAATAAAATAATTGAGATGCTGATACCAGAGTTCACTTTTGAGAACAGTGGAGGAAAATGTCTATGCTATGTTAAAATGTATATCCTGTCACATATAATTAAAATAAAATCTATTATAATGGTTCACCTACTCTATGAAAGACGCTAGAGTTGTATTGTAAAAATGTCATCCTACTTATTTTCACAACAATTCTATAAAAGAATGTTAGTGGGTTGCAGATTTATTTATCACTATAGATAACAGTCAAACCAAACCCGAGATAAGACAACTCCAAAGTTCATGATATATTTATTCAATTTGCAGCAGTCAAGAAAACTTACCTGTGTGGCTACTGTGCGCAAGACTTTCTAATGGGTCTTGTGAGACTTGACAGAGAGAGGTAAGACGTGGACTTTGACTTCCAGGAATTTGAAATCAAATACAAAATATTAGGCATGAGCAAAAAGGTTTGAAATAAGGCTGGGAGTGGTGGCTCATGCTTGTAATCCTAGCGCTTTGCGAGGCAAAGGAGGGAGGCCTTCTTGAGTCTAGGAGTTCAAGACCAGTGTAGGCAATGAGAGACCCCGACTCTACCAAATATATATACACATACATATACATACACACATACATACATATATGCATATATATACACATATGTTTACATACATACATATATACACATATATGTGCCAAGTTGTACTTGGCTAATATTTTATATATACACACATATATAAACACACACATATATACACATATACATGCATATATACATATATGTGAAAAATGTATATATACATGTGTATACATACACACACGTATATATGTGTGTGTATATGTGTGTATATATGTGCGCGTGTGTGTGTGTGTGTATATATATATACGAAAAATATTAGCCAAGTATGACTGCACATACCTGTAGACCCGGCTACTTGAGAGGCTGAGGTGGGGAGATTGCTTCATCCTGGGAGGTCAGGGCTGCAGTAAGACATGATCACACCACTGCACTTCAGCCTGGGTGACAAAAGTAGACCCTGACTCCAAACAAAAAAAGTCTGCAGTATAAAATGGTCATAATAAGTGCAGTGTGAGCAGCGCAAACAACAAATGCAACACACAGTGATATTCTTTCATGAGAGAAATCTAAGCTCAGTCATTTGGAATGTCTTCCTCAGAATTACACAGGACAGAATCACATTATGGAGCCTAGAATTAAAAGATGTTAGTTTCCAATATAATGAAACATGTATGTGTGGATGCCACTTCACGCAGAAAGTAATTTGTCCAATGCTTATTTTTGCCTGGTTTATATCCTCCTGTATGATAAAATGAAATACATTTTATCGAATATTCTTCTTAACTACTTCCAAATGTAACTCCTTCCAACTTTTGGGTTCAATACGAGGCAGGCTCATTTTGCAGTTTATACCTCTGAAAATACCTGGAAGGAGTTTGGAAAGCAACAGATTAAGTATTTCTAGTTTGCAGCACTCTATGGCTCAAGGTAACTATTGCATTCACTTGATACTGTGCTTCTGCTGTCCTGGAGCTGGACTCAGGCCCTATGCTCTGCAAATTGTGTCCTTTCCGCACTGTCTCAATTAATTAGGGACAGGCATGGGGCTCTAGCAAAGATTTTGGTAGAATTTAAACTTAAGTTGAGCCTTAAAGGATGATGATGTGGACTTCGGTGGATATAGAAGGGAGGTGAGCAAGGGCATTCAGAGAAAGACAGCGCTTCAGAAAAGGCTAGTGGGGAGGTCCCTGAAACGTTCCCCAAATAGTTAATAATGCATTTATAGCACGGGTGGGTAAATGTGGTCATGAGATAAAGATTAGAGAGGTAGACTGAGTACATTTTGTGAAAATTGAAATAAAAGGTTGTGAAATTTCACATTTTTTAAATGTTAGGAGATGTAGAAATATTAATTTTTAATGAAAGAACTGATAGATATTTGTGTCAAGGAAATAACAGCAATCAGGAGTGCTCAATGAAGTTGGGAAGCTTGGGACAAACAGTGGTGTTTACCCTTTAAGCATCTTTTACAAAGTCTGAGTCAGTGATATGCATGTCTGGTTTAGGCCAGTGCCTGCTTCCAAGCTCTGCCAGATTTTAGTGAGCCATGCTGGGACTTCAGCAGCACAGGCCAGCTCAGGATACCTTAGTATAAAAAGAGGTCTAATTTGTTTTGTAAAATCTAGCTCAGGAAGTTGGAGTGGCAATAATAACAATAACAATGGCATTACTCATCATTAAAATATGCTACATGTACTCCGTAGCATGCTGCAGTCACTCTGCAGAACATTTTACTTGGCAATCAACTTTATGAATAAGGTATTGTTATCCCTATTTTACAGGTAGGAAAATCAAGACTTGAAGTGGCTAATTAACCACTAACCACTGTTACTGAACCCAAGTTTATACAGCTGTAAAGCAAAAGAGCAGGGCTCAGCACCCAGGCACTGAGAGAGGAACCTGTTTTCCACCCTTGCATTGTGAAGTCTTCAATAGCTAAAGCAATGACATCATAGCTCTGTCATATGGATATGGTTTTAAATCCCATTCCTTTTAACATTACCAGGTATGATACTTTAGAGGAATCATTCAACAACATTGAACCTCATTATCCGCCTGTATAAAATGGGAATAATCAATAGTTTCTTTGTAGGAGTTTTGAAAGTTAAAATTGCTAATACATGTGAAATTTCTAGCAAGATAAATACTTCAATCAGATGAAGAACTAGCTTTGAGATTCCAGGCAGTAAGCAATACTGAAATCCTGGCAACGTGATGGTAGTTGATTGATTAATTTGTCACAATCCTCCAGCAAGTCACTGGGGAAGAGAGAAGGAAGGCAGTCCTGTGCCCACTTGGCTGAGGGAGGGGACTGTCCAGGGACAGCCAGGAGTCATTACACCAGTTCATCTGGCTAATATACGAGAAGGATTCTAATCAGAGAAATGTCTGTATAAAAGTTCAGTCATGGTGGCTCATGCCTGTAATCGCAGCATTTTGGGAGGCCAAAGCTGGCGGATCACCTGAAGCCGAGAGTTCGAGACCAGCCTGACCAACATGGAGAAACCCCGTCTCTACTAAAAATACAAAATTTGCCAGGCATGGTAGTGCATGCCTGTAATCCCAGCTACACAGGAGGCTGAGGCAGGAGAATCGCTTGAACTCTGGAGGTGGAGGTTGCGGTGAGCCAAGATCATGCCATTGCACTCCACCCTGGGCAACAAGAGCGAAACTCTGTCTCTAAATAAATAAATAAATGAATAAATAAATAAAGTTTAGTCATACAGATTAATGAGGCAACATAGTAGGGCCAGGAGGAAGACGTGAGGGTAGCATTTGTTAAAATGAAGGCACGTGGACACTCAAGTCACAATGGGTACACTTTATGTTGGCAGGATTAATTCCAAAATCTACCAACTAGAGTAGTGTGGTGCTACTACTCCCAAAGTCAAAGAGACCTTTGAATCTATGGCCAGAAGCATTTGAAGAGAAAGGGAACATGATTTTTCTAGTGTAGGGAGTCAGAAATAAAGTATCTCCATAAGGATCCAGACAGCTGATTTAGCCAGTATTCTCATTTTCAGGGATGCATTCCCACCAACACACACACACACACACACACACACACCCCCAACATACACATGTAGAACTGTGTCTCAGACAATCAGATCGGCTCAGGCACCTTACAACTTATTCCACAGGAGAAAGGAATACAAATAATGGCAAAATGTGATAAATACATTTTATCACCTGTGTCCCCTTTGGGTACTTTGGCAGTGCCTGGCTCTCGGCCTCCAGAAGGACTCTGAGCCCTCAGCTTGGAGTTTGGCATCACTCACCATTGCTTTATCTATTTATTTGTATGTTTATGTTTCTCTTTCCCAATAGAATGTTCATTCCATAAAGACAGGGCATCTTTTGTCACTTTCATTGCTGTACCTCCAGCATGTGACACAATTGCTACTCAATAAATAACCATTGAATGAATGTATGAAAATGCTTTTGGGCATATTTAGGTTATTGTCTTCTTTTATTCTGGATATAAATAATAAAAAAGTTTCAAAGTTTAAAAAGTGAAACCTTAAACTTAATTATGGCCCTATCTTCTCTCTGCTCCTCCTCCCACTTGAAGATTAAATTACCATTTTGTCAAGAGCCTTTGACTGAGGTTAGAATTTGTTCGATAGGTGTAAGGAAGGTTTTGGAGGTGTTTGAGGAGGAGATTGGCATGGCAAATAGACCTCTACTTTAAAAGTAAAACTTTGGAAAGAGAATGCAGCAGTAGTTGGAAGGAAAAGGGATTGGAAGCTCAGAATCGTTAGGCAGCTATTATGATGTGGTAAACATGAAAAAGAGTGGATGTTGGGGCAGGTTGCTGGTGGTGGATGGATGCTTGAGGAGCTGCAGAGCTCTGTGTAGAATGCACTAATTTCCTCACTTAATAACAGTAACACGAATAAAGACAATAATAATACTAAATCACAAAATAACCAACATTTATTGAGTGTCTGTTCTCCACTTGGGACTCATCTACAAGTTTAGGGAGATTAAGGAAATTGTCCAAGTTTGCACACCTATTGGCAAAGTGACAAAACTGAAATTTAGATTTAAGTCTTCTGATTCGAAATCCAGAATCTTTTTCACCACGTTACAAAAAAAAAAAAAAAAACAACAAAAAACCACAAAAAGAACACACAAAACAAAAACAAAAACAAAAACACCATAAAGTACAGGATGTGTACTTTATAAATACAAATACATATCACTTGCAAAATGTATTTTGATTTTAAGTGAGATGTGAGCTTCTGGAAGGCAGAAGCAATTTCTTTTATTTGTTTTTTTAAAATCTCAAAACACAGAGCCACATCTTTGTGTATGTGTGGAGCATGTGTGTATGTGCATATGTGTGTGTGTATGTGGCTCTCTCAGATGACTACACCTGTCTACATATTAACAGGGGTCCGTGGAGACAGACACCTCATCCAAGAGCAAAGCCCTTCTTATGGGCAAACGCTCTGGTGGTGTATTTGTCTGTTCTCATGCTGCAAATAAAGACATACCTGAGACTGGGTAATTTATAACGGAAAGAGGTTTAATTGACTCACAGTTCCACATGGCTGGGGAGGCCTCTCAATCATGGCGGAAGGCAAATGAGGAGCAAAGGTATGTCTTACATGATGGCAGGCAAGAGGGAGCATGTGCAGAGAAACTGCCCTTTATAAAACCATCAGATCTCATGAGACTTATTCACTGTCATGAGAACAGCATGGGAAAGGCCCGCTTCCATGATTCAATTACCTCCCACCAAGTCCCTCCCACAACACAGGGGAATTATGGGAGCTACAATTTGAAATTCGGGTGGGGACATAGCTACATCATATCGATTGGGCAATAGGAGTCTATTTTGAGGGTTGGGGGGTGGGTCTTCATTTAACCCTCAAATCACAGGTTGAAATTCACATGCAGAGCTCTCAGGCCTCTTACACTTCTTTCCATTTAGGTGGGGGAGGATGGAGGAGTTGTGGACTGAAAGGGGCGATGCTGGGCACTGCTGGTGCTCAGTGAAATCTTTAATGTGTCCTCAAAAGCTGACTGCTCTGTGCTCTCTTCCTTTCTGCCTTGCTGTTTTCTTTGCACAGCAGTTGCTTTTTCTCCTGACTCTGCATGAGACTCCAGGAATAAAGAAGCTTAGAAGAGAAGGTGGGATTGGTACAAGGCCTTTGCATCAGGAGGGAGCCAGTTAGGATGAGAAAACAGTCGCCCTCCTCAGGTGTACCCACAGAGGCCCTTTGCTGAGGCCCGGGCTCACAGCTTCCTTTCTTCCCCACTCCCACCCCTTTTGCACCTCCCTCATCCCACTTGCTTTGAAGGAGTCTCCTTTGTGGACATTTACAGACAGACCCAATCAAAACCTTGTTGAGAGATTTGCGGAGGCCTTTTATTTGCATGGTGGGTCCTGTGCTTGGTTCTGCCTGACAGAGGAGAGAATGGGAAGCTCTCAGACAGCTCTCAGGGCTCAGGGGTACATAGGATGTTGCGTTTAGTCCAGGGGGACAGATAAGCTCTGGTTTTAGTGCAGAATCTCTGGGCCCATTGTTGAAGTTCCAGACCCAAGGTATAGATCCAATTTATTTTAGGAAGGAAACTGGTGTTAACCTTTTCCTTTCCTTTTTTTCTTCCCAGGACAGTATTTTAAAAATACAATTATATGCATTTTTATTTTCTATTGATTATCTCATTCCTTCTCTTCTACCTGCCTCCCCATGGAAGCAGATAATTTTTAGCAGATTATCAAGTTTGGATATGGCTCAGGGGGGTTGTGACAGGCCACACAGCAAAAATTAGCCTGTGAATCTTGGGACTTTGGAGTTTCCAAATTCCCAAACTATTAAGCAGACTATATGCTAATAGTATAGTATTATATATAGTATAGTACAGGTTGAGTGTTCTTTATCTGAAATGCTTGGGACCAGAAGCATTTTGAATTTTTGGGGGGATTTCAGAATATTTGCATTACATGTACTGGTTGAGCATCCCAAATCTAAAAATCTGAAACTTGAAATGCTCCAGTAAGCATTTTGTGTGTGTGTTATGTCAGCACTAAAAATTTCAGATTTTAGGAAATTATGGATTTTGATTGCTTGTATTTGGGTTGCCCAACCTACATGTACTATGAAATAGTGGTCTGAGAAGCATAAACATCACTTTTGAGTAAGTAACTCTGAGGAAAATATTTAGAATCATTTAAGAGAGAAAGGGCTTCCTTCCCCCATCTCCATGAATAGCAAAAACAAAAGGTGCCTATGTTAGTGGGTGGGAACTGAGACATAGGAGAAAAGATGAGAAAGGAGGTCAGGATCCTCCAGGGGGAGAGCACTGAGCTGGAAGCAGCAGTGATTCATGCCCAGATGCTGGGTAGGAGTGGAGCCATTGTTTAAATACTGCCCGATAGGCACGGGGCCTCTGCGGAGACAGCTGCTAAAGCCAGAACCATTGCTGCCACCACCTTCTCCTAGCACCTGCCAGGACAGAGAGGACTTCCTTCAAAGTAACCAGGACCTCTCCCAGTGACTATCCAGCAGCTGTCTACATGACCAGAACTAGCCTGCCCTGGGCCATTTACCCACTGTGGACAACTCCCACCTTGCAGTGCTCTATGACTCTTAGAGTCACAAAGAAGTGATTTATTTGACTACGATAAAGATAATTTTAAATCGAGATCTTTTGAAAAATCCACCATGTATAAATTGGCCTACTTTCCTGAGGCAGAGGTTTTATTTTTCCTGACAATATGTAGAAGAAATTGTATAAATTCCTACCTAAACTACTCAAAGGAAAATGCATAACATCGTCCCTCCTCCTCCCCAACACCTACCACCCAAAAAAGTTGCTTGGAAGTGAGATTCTCTTCCCC
Organism: Mandrillus leucophaeus; assembly: GCF_000951045.1. Classification (NCBI taxonomy): domain Eukaryota; kingdom Metazoa; phylum Chordata; class Mammalia; order Primates; family Cercopithecidae; genus Mandrillus; species Mandrillus leucophaeus. The sequence goes on along the minus strand of NW_012107853.1, from coordinate 1,893,141 downwards.
AGCCCAGTAACAAAGTGCATTGCTCGAGAAATGTGTAGCTTTCAGGCAAGGGCCATGCTTCTGTGATTCACAGCCTGAAGACATGTCTCTTTCTGAGTTGCTCCACACAGAGAAATAGTTGTTGACTATTAAAAACATCAAGAGAGGACACACACATATCTGGGTTTTAGCTTTTTTTTTTTTTTTTGTATAATAGAAATATTTAGCAACACTGAGCCACATCATCATGTGCTGTTCCCTTGCAACCTGACAGCTCCCAGGCTTACCACTCCCCTCAAGTTCTCACTGTGTCTTTGATATTGAGGCAAGGCTAGGTGCATCTACCCTTGAGTTCAGGTTTCTTGCATCTTTCCTTTCTCACATTCAGCTCTTCCCTTTATGTTACCCTCAAGGGCCTTGAAAGCATTATAATTTTGTCTTAGAGCAGTAGCCTCTGCTTTTGGCCCCAAACAAATGTTTGCTTTCATGATTTGGACTAAAAAGAATAGTCGTGGGCCACATGAGCTGGTCCATTTCCCCATCTGGGAAATATCTGTGGGCATTGCTTGTGGAAATAATACCTCAGATTGCTTTAGGGTTTTTTTTTTTTGTTTTTTTTTTTTTTTGTCGGAATCTCTAAATTGTTCTCCCTAGGTCTCATAAATGGAGAAGAGTGGGCAGAGACAGGACCCATTAACCCTGACCTGGAGCTTTCAACCTATGTGAGAGCTCTCCAGCTGGACTTATTACCAAACACCAAGGGTTCAGTATAGGTTCTGCTGCCTGCTGCACAGAATGCCAATCTCTGAGACAACAAGTATTACCAAGGAGAAGGCTTTAATAGGGTGCTGCAGCTGAGGAAAATGGAGATAAAGTCTCAAATTCATCCCTCTGACCAATAAAATTGGGAGGTTTACATAGCAGGGACATGGAAAAACAGGAATTAGAGGGGAGTAAGGAAGTCATCATGATGGATGAAGGGTGTGGTGTCTCATCGTGTGGATGTGGTGATCTAGTGAGTTTCACCCCCTTGGCTGAGTGTTGGTTTCCCCAGGAAGGAACACAAATGAAACAATTTAAGCTACAACTTTTAGGACCAGGGAGAATCAATTTCTATGTTTACTTAAAAAAAATACGTATTAGTTCTAAGGGATAATCGGACTGGTTTCATACTCACCCCTAATTTGTACTCCACCCCCAAACTGATTAGCTGTGGGCTCTATTTGTGGCTCTGCATATTGCTCATAGGTGACTTCAGTCTTCTTTATTCCCCACTCCCATGTCCTACCTTGCTTGTAATTATGTGGTTTCTTGAAGATTATGCAGCTCTAAAGAACAGGAATTTGTTTGAGGCTGTCTACCTAAGGAAATGAGCGCTCTGTGGTTTGGAATTATGCCAAATGTGTTTGATAATTAATTGTGTGACTTTACACAAGTAATTTGCCCTGCTAGGGCTTCAGTTTCCTTTTTATAAAATAAGACTAGACCTAGAGTGACCTCTAGTAAATCATGCAAGTGATTCATTCAAGTAAAAGTATCAAGCACCTACTACGTCACAGGCACTGTCCTAGGGGCTGAGAATATAAAAGAAGGAAAAGGCAATGGTACCACTCCAGCAACTTAAGAGTCTGCAGGCAGAGCCTTATGTCTTTCTATTTATCTGTTTATTATCTAATATAATGTATTATAAGTATCTGTACCTGTAATGAAAAATATATACACATTATTTAGAAAGCAGCAGCACGGTAAGGGTGGGAGTGCATATGTACAGAAATGTGTGCAATTGTTGAATAAGAACTCTTCCAGGAAACGAGGACGTCTTCAGAGGAAAGGTGAGTTTTGTGTGGGTCTTGAAGTATGAACAGAATCTTGATGGAATTCAAGGCTACAGGAGCATCATGTGAGGTATTTGGGATGACTGAACAAATCAAGGTGTTTGGGATCAGGAAATTTGGAATGACTGAAACTGGGACAGGTGATATAGGCAGGTTCCACCAGAGACAGTTTTTAGAAAGCTGTGTATACCATGCTAAGCATTGTAGAAAGTCATTCCTTCAAGGTCTTTACACACGAATACTTATTTACTCACAAATTCTTACATTTTTCTGGAATATTTTGGTGGTGTTCTATTAATAACCTGAGATCATTGATTCTCTTGAGGTTCATTTCAAAATCAAAATGTTCCACAACTGAGCTAACATGTGAAGCACCAGTAGGAAGCAATGTATAAATCATGGCTGGATGGTGTTGTTGCAAATGTTTGGATCATGAAATAAAATACTCATCAGAAATGGAAGAGTACCTTCCTCCAGATTAGGGGGGAAGTGCAGCCCAAAAAAACAAAGCATGAAACACAATAGTAATCTCAGTCTAATGAGATAAACCACTGCATTGAGTGTAATTCCAGACAAACAATTTCCTCATCCCTTTGAAATCATTTTAGTTTAGCAATGCCCTCTCTCTCAGCAAGTGGAGTTCATACTCAGAGATTCTTCCCATTTAGTAGCTCAAGGTGAGAAAAAGAAACATAAAATATTTTTCCCCTAGTTTCACCATACCAGATCCTACTGGGAATCCGCCCCTCTCCTATGCTGATTCGGTAATTGCCAGAACATGCCTCATGGTCTCCCTTTAGTTTTCTTTCTCCATCTTTACGTTATTAAGTCTGTAGCTCTGGCAACATGGTGCCCTAGTTCAGTTCTACTCCCTCTGCTGGCCAGATGTCAGCTAACAATAACAAAAAGATGTTATTTCAGGGTGGTTCCTTCACCAAGATTATCATAAATTGCTTTTAATTTCTTAGCAATGCAGTGTTGAAATTTTTTTAAAAAGCTATTTAAAATCCAACAGCTCTTCCTCTAGCAGATTATAATAATTTTAAAACATTGCAGATTAAATTTGAGGCCTCCACTGGGTCCCTGGCCTTGGTATTAATTAACAAAGCTTGAAATGAGCCGTGATTAATTGCGAGTCCAGGAGCACAACACAGTTTGATGAATATGTTCAGATTTCAGGGAGAAAAACATTCAAACGCCTGCTTGAGGCAGGAGCTTCTGCAATAATAACCACTTTGGTTTCAAAAACGTGTCTTTGCCATACAAATTGCAGAGTGTATCATCCCTGGAGTGAAGTCTGCTGATAATAGAGTAGAAGTGGAGGTCTGGAGCCATCTGCACAGCCAGCATCTTGTAGGGCTTCTTTTCTCTCTCTCTCTTTCTCTCTGTTTGTCTGTCTTTCTTTTATTTTCCCTTTTCAAATAATCAGACTTAAAGAATAGAATAAACCCAAGAAGGAGGAGGAGCTGGATATGAGATACAGAATTTCAAACTAATGTAAGATACATTGACTATTTAAAAATACAGATATTTACTTATGTTTTTTTTTTTTCCTTCATTCTCAGAATCATCGTAGAGATAGTTGTCCACTAAAGCTCAAGAATCTAGGGGGAAAAGATCATAAAACTGCAGTGAGAGTTTTCTCTAATCCCTTGATTTATAGGAAGGGAAGCTGGGATCCATGTCACTTAAGCAGTGTGTGTGCAATGTCACAACCATGATTGGAGGAAAGCCAGGGACAGAATCCTGATCCAGCCAGAGAGTGCGGAGAAAGATGGACTTGGACTTCAAAGGTTTGCGTGTGATTCCTGGCTCCATGGCTGTCTAGCAGCCGGGTCGTGAGAGTCACATGGGCCCCATGCTTAGAAGGTCTACAGGTTGGGTTAATGCTCTATTATTGACATCTTGAAATTCTTGGATTTATTTATTCATTTGTTTTTAACAAGACACTCTGAAAATTCTGTAGCTGGTCTCATCTAGCAGTATGGGACCTTAAGCACATCACTTAACCACTCAAAGTCTCAGTTTCCCTTACCTGTAAAGTGGATAATATTTATATCTGTATGGGCTGAAATAAGCCAAATTAGTTAGAGGAAAATACCTGTAAATGATAACTATGCAAATGTAGGGCGAAATCACTAGCTTTACTGAGTCACAGAAAGTCTTAAATAGCAATGTTTTTCATGTGCTTGTTCGGGAAACTTATGGGGTTGTTAAGTTTTTGCTCAGGGTCTCTGATGTAACTTCACACTGTCACAGAGAACCACTGCACCCCAGAGGTGGGGTTTCCTTCTTTTCCAACCAATTCAGCTCTCAAGGGCAAAAGAGTAAGAGAACACAGTGATGGTCACAAGAATCTTTAAAGACACAAGAAATAATTACACTTGGTGGTAGGGGCTCCAGCAGAAGGCCACATTCAGAGTGATTTAAGGGTACCAGTTAATGGACACCTTTCTGCTAGGTGTTCAAGAATGAAGGTCAAAAGAGCCAAACCTCTTGCTATAGCTTTCATTTATCCAAGCATATTTGGAGTTAGAGGGTGACCTTTGAGAGCAGAGCATGTAGGTGAATCAGCCTGCCTTGAATGCCTTGGGTCTCTTTCCTTCTCCTTTTCCCACATCAGTGGAGTCCCACTGCTCAGAGATAAGAAGGAGCAAATAGGGGCATTGTGGGTGAGAAAGTCCAGAGGGGAGTAATGATGCCGAATCTTGCAGGCCAGCCTTGTGGGTGCTATGAGGGTTGCTGGCTCTCTGGGAAGGTGGATTCAGGGAGCACTGTGATAGGGAAAAACATTTCCAAAGACAGAATGAAATGCTATTTGTTAATACATTTCAGTGCAGCAGGTATCAACGATGAACTGAAGACTTCGCCGAACATGTTATCAGGGAAATCTTATCATCAATGCTGGATGTAGACAGTGAAAACAGGAAAGATAGAAATTTGTCTGAAAAATGTGTGCTAACTGAGGTCATTTGTGAGACCCAGTAAACTATTTATGATTAGTTACCCTTTCCCTGACACATACCTACTCAGTACTCATCATACTCACCCTGACTACGTAGAAAATTGTCTGTTTTAGATTTTAATGGTGATGCCAGAAGAATTACTGCACTCCCAATCTTCAATTGTTTCTGTAGTCTGGTTATCAATTTAGGACTCATTGAAAACCAGGAAAGAGTGACGTGGAAATGTGGACGCTGGCGATTATGTCAGAAGGTCAAAAGAAGAGGGTTGGGAGGATACAGCTAGGCTGGGCAGATGGATCCATTAAGAAGAGGGTCTTTGAGAAAAGCTTGGAACCCATGGAGTGCAGGAGAGGAAATGGTTAGTCATTCCAGAAGAGGGGAGTTTTTAAAAATCTTGTTTTAAAGTATGACTGTATTCGTTCCCATTGATGTTATGGAAATGAAAAAGCATTGAGAGAAGGAGAGACAGGAGTCTCAGATACCGAGGTCACCGTGAATCACATCACCTGGACCTGCAGTTGCCTTGCACCTCCTGCATTAGCGGCACCAGTGATGCGTGTCTGTCATCTCCCCTGTCACGGTTTGCATGCCTAGCCCTGCACCAGAATGGATGAAAGGGATCAGAGTCCGAGAGGAGCCTGCTCTTCAAAATCGCCCAGCGACAAACAGTCCTGGGAGGATGGCCACAGGGAAATGGAAGCGAAAACTGAATTATTCTGATTTACCTTCTCTTGTTAATCGGGTCCCTTTGCAACCATGGAGACTTTCAGAAAAAAAAAAAATCAGCTTATTTATCTCCTTTCATATGGAATGTAGGTTTCTGAGGCCTCATTCTACATTCCTTATATATCCTTAAAGAAGTACTGTAGAGATAAGACCAGTTTCTGGAAGAGCTGGGGGTGAGTTACAGAGAGGAGCAAACTCTTCTCTGACCCAGGAAAGAAAATGTAGCTCCATTTCTTTTCAGGACCCTAGGAAAAGCCTCATGCCCAGAAAGCTCGTCAGATTCACTTTCCCTTTTGGATCCTCTCTGAGTCTATCTCTGCTAATAAGATTGTTGCTGCCCAAAGACTTCCCACACACAACTCACCCAAGGGGGCTGGTGAGAATGTCAGGCCTGCCCCCGATTCAGTAGCTCAGTGACTAGAACTAACTTGATTTCAAGGACGAGGATTTTATAATTTCAGAGGTTCCTGGGGCAACTCTTTCTGGAAAATAAACATCCTTGAGAGTAAACTGGATTGCTTGGATGAGTGCACTGTATAGGTGCTGCATCTTGGAACAGTCACCTCCTTTCATCTCCCGCACACGGGATAAGATTTTACTCATTTTTCAGTCTTAGTCAAGGAAGTAGAGGACAGAGTTTTAGTGAAGGAGGGAGCTTGCCTCACTCATGCATTTGAGCCCCACTCTCCACTTTTTTATTTTTTATTTTTTTTTGAGACAGAGTCTTGCTCTGTTGCCCAGGCTGGAGTACAGTGGCACAATCTCGTCTCACTGAAACCTCCGTCTCCCGGGTCCAAGAGATTCTCCTGCCTGAGCCTCCTGAGTAGCTGGGACTACAGGTGCCTGCCACCACACCCAGCTACTTTTTGGTATTTTTAGTAGAGACGGGGTTTCATCATGTTGCTTAGGCTGGTCTCAAAAACTCCTAACTTCAGGTGCTAGGCCCACCACAGCCTCCCAAAGTGCTGGGATTACAGACCACAGCCACTGCGCACCGCCTAGCCCCACTCACTCTTGACTTTTGACATCTTCTTGGTTTTTTATTTTTTCTTGGTTCTTCATGTTTCATTTATGATTCTCTCGCGCCTAAGTTTTGATGATTAATTAGGGTAGAGAAGAAGGGAGACCAACAGATAAAGGAATGTCAACCTACACATTCATAAAGGTCCTTAGAGGGCCCATGAAGTCTTTTTACTATTTCAAACATGAAAAATATGTATATATTTGAGGAAAAGTGCAACAGGTGAACTAAAATATATGTCTTTTTCCTTCTCTTGGAATTGAATTGCTTCAAAGTGGCAGTTCTGGTTATCTGAAGCTGATCAGAGCTGTGATTGGCTATGATGCCAGCACTATTTCTTTTTCCATAACACTTTGATCTTCTAATATATTATATTATTTACTTATTTATGGTGTTGGATTGTGTTAGTCTCTCTTTCTAGAATAGAAATTCCATGAAGATATGGGGTTTTCAAATATTTTGTTCACTATTATAACCCAAGCCTCCAAAACAGTGTAGGAAGTACAATATTTATTGTGAAAAACAACAAACAAAATGAGTATTTATAGAAAGTTTGAATTCAAGCCAGTAATTTGTTATAGAGTTCCTTTTTTTTTCTTTTTTTTTTGAGATGGAATTTCGCTCTTGTTGCCCAGGCTGGAGTGCAATGATGTGATCTGGGCTCACTGTAACCTCCGCCTCCTGGGTTCAAGCAATTCTCCTACCTCAGCCTACCGAGTAGATGGAATTACAGGCATGTGCCACCACGCCCAGCTAATTTTGTATGTTTAGTACAGACGGGGTTTCTCCATATTGGTCACAGTGGTCTCAAACTCCTGACCTCAGGTGATCCGCCCGCCTCGGCCTCCCAAAGTGCTGGAATTACAGATGTGAGCCATGGTGCCCAGCCTAGAGTTCCTATCTCATCTACATTCTCTTCTTGTCACAGAATGAATACAGAGTATTTCAGGGGTTCTCCAAACCCCCTACCTACCTAATTTAACTGTACTGGATGACAATATCCAAGGAAGCCACTAGTAGAGAGAGAAGAATGTCATGGAAGGCACACCAGCTGGGTCATTCCAGCTCTTTCCCTGACCACCTGGTTGATGACCCCGGGCAAAGTGCATGTATCTCCCAATCTCTAATGAATGATAAAAGTACCAACTTCATTGTGTCTTTGAGAGACTGAAACAAAGTAATACATGCAACAAGTGCCGAGCTTGTTGATTCTCACAAATAAGCATTCTACAAATGCTAATTTTTCTCTTCTAACTTTGATAGGCAATAAAACCAAGGGGGAAACAAGCTATAAAGTGATGCGTTTTTCACAGCAACAGCTCCTAGGGGGTAAGTATTGTTTCTTTTGTGAGTTCTTAACAGTTTCTTACTTCTGAGTACTCAAAGAAACTATATCACCACTAAATATTACTTTCCAGGTCATAAACCTATCTTATCAGAGGCAAGTGAAAAATATCATCATTTGATTATTGACTTACTACAGCTATTATTCACATGTGTGTAGGGCACTGCCTTCTTCAATTAGATTATAAAAGCTGCCTGTATTTCCCATAGTGACTTATAATCTGTGCTTTGCGTGGATGTGGCCAATATATTTTGTTCACAGGTTGTTTAATAAGGAATTTCTAACATTTTATTAAACATCACATGCTGTGCTTAGTGAAGAGAAGTTCCCCTAAATCCCAAAGCAGAGAATCCATCAGCCTTCTGTCTGGGCCCCATCCTGGGAATTCTGGGTCAGGTTTACATGGGGAAGGCAGAGCATCCTGCTGTTCTGCACCTCTGGCATGCCTGGTCTCTAGATTCACTGCTGTCATATTTTTAAGGAAGCTCCCTGAGAGCTGGTGCCAAAGGACTGTCAGTCTATCTGGGCATCTTCCCAAATCTCAAACACAAGTGGAAAACATAGGCTCTTCTGGGGATACAATTGATAGATGACATTAAGCAAATTGCTTGGGAGTTGATGACTAAACAAGGCCTCAAGGTTCTAGCCCAGGTATACGAAAGAGGACTCAGGAAGCTAGCAGCCTAGACATGAACACAATTTTTCTCAGCTGTTATCTTAGTCTCATTTTCAAAAGAATCATTCGGAGAGATTTTTGAAACGCAGATTCATAGGTCCAGCCCTAGACCTGCTAAATCAAAATTTCTGTATTTACAAAACAAAACAAAGCAATAACAGTAACAAAACCTTCTCAGAAGATATTGGTGCAGCCAATCCAGTTCATTAGCAATAGAATAACTCAATTTTTCTACATCTACTGCTGCCAAGAGGTATAAAAGCACCAGCATGTCCTCTGTACAGATAGACCTTATTTTATTATTCACTCGATTGTGCTTCATATACATTGTGCTTTTTTACAAATTGAAGGGTTGTGGCAACCTTTGGGTCTAGCAAGTCTGTTGGCATCATTTTTCCAAAAGCATGTACTCACTTCATGCCTCTGGGCCACATTTTAGTAATTTTTGCAATATTTACAATTGTTAATTATTTTCATATCTGTTACAGTGATCTGTGATCAGTGATCTTTGACACTACTGCTGTAATTGTTTTGGGGCACCACAAATCAGTCCCATATTAGACAGCAAACTTAGTTGATAAATGTGGTGTATGTTCTGACTGCTCCACTGACCGACCTTTTCCCCATCTCTCTCCCTCTCCTTAGGTTTCCCTATTCCCTGAGACATAACAATATTAAGATTATGCCAATTAATAACTTTACAATGCCTTCTAAGTGTTTAAGGGAAGAGTCACACATCTCTCACTTTGAAGCAAACCCCAGAAATGATTAAATGTGATGAGGAAGGCATTTTGAAAGCTGAGATAGGCCAAAATCTAGGCTTCTTGCTCGAAACATCCCAGCTGTAAATACGAAGAAAAAGTTCATGGAGGAAATTAAAAGTGCTACTTCAGTGAACACACAAATGATAAGAAAGCAAAACAGCCTTATTGCTGATATGGAGAAAGTTTGAGTGGTCTGGATGGAAGATCAAACCAGCCACCACATTTCCTCAAACCAAAGCCTAATATGAAGTAAGGCCCTAACTCTCTTCAACTCTCTGAAGATAGACAGAGGTGAGGAAGCTGCAGAAAACGTTTGGAGAGAGCAGAAGTTGATTACGAGGTTTAATAACAGAAGCTACCTTCGTACGTAAAATTACAAGATGTAGTAGTTTTGTGTCGACATAGAAGCTGTGGCAAGTTGTCTAGAGGATTTGGCTAAGATAACTGATGAAGGTGGCTGTACTAAACAACAGATTTTCAATGTAGATTAAACAGCTTTTCATTGGAAGACAATGCTGATATGGTTTGGATCTGTGTCCCCCTCCCCCAGATCTCATGTCAAATTGTAATCCCCAGTGTTGGAGGTGGGGTCTGGTGTGAGATGATTGGCTCATGGGGGCAAGATCTCACCAATGGTTTGGCATCATCCCCTCAGTGTTGTTCTTGTAATAGTGAGCAAGTGAGTTATCATGAGATTGGGTCATTTAAGTGTGTAGCACCTCCCCGTCTCCCTCTTCTCCAACCTCGTAAGATGTGTCTGCTCCCCCTTGACCATCCACCATGATTGTAAGTTTCCTGGGGCCTCCACAGAAGCAGAAGCCACTATGCTTCCTATACAGCCTGCAGAACTATGAGCCAAATGAACCTCTTTTCTTTATAAATTACCCAGTCGCAGATATTTCTTTGTAGCAGAACGGACTAATACAGAGGCCATCCAGGACTTTCATAGTTAGAGAGTCATAATACAATGCCTGTATTCAAAGCTTCAAAAGACAAGCCAACTCTTTTGTTAAGGGCTAATGTAGCTGCTGACCTTAAGTTAAAGCCAATGTTCCTTCGTCATTCAAAAAAGTCTAGAACTCTTAAGAATTATGGTAAATCTAGTCTTCCTGCGCTCTATAAATGGAACAACAAAGTCTGGATGAAAGCACATATGTTTACAGCCTGGTCTACTGAGTATTTTTAGCTCACTGTTGAGATCTACTTCTCAGACAAAAAGATTCCTTTCAAACTATTACTGCTCATTGACAATGCACCTGGTCTCTGAAGAGCTCAAATGGAGATGTATGAGGAGATTAATATTGTTTCCATGTCTGTTAACACATCCATTCTGTAGCCCATGGGTCAAAGAGTAATTTTGACTTTCAAGTCTTTATATTTAAAAGATGCTTTTTGTAAAGCTACAGCTGCCATACATAGTGATTCATCTGATGGATCTGGGAAAAATAAACTGAAAACCTTCTAGAAAAGATTCACCATTCTAGATGCTATTCAGAACATTCATGAGTAATGAGAGGAAGTCAAAATATAAACATTAACAAGAGTTTGGAAGAAAATGACTCCAACTCTCATGGATGATTTTGAGGGTTGAAGATGTTAGTGGAAGAAGTAACTGCACATGTCTTGTAAACAGCAAGAGACTTAGAATAAGTGGGACATGAAGATGTGACTGAATTGCTGCAATCTCATAATAAAATGTTGGTGGATGAGGACTTGCTTCTTATGGATGATCAAAGAGAGTGATTTCTTGAGATGGAATCTATTCCTGGTGAAGCTGCTATCTGTGAACATTGTTGAAATGACAACAAAGGATTTACAATATTGTACAAACTTAGTTGATAAAGCAGTGGCAGGGTTTGAAAGGATTGACTCCAATTTTAACAGAGTTCTATTATGGGTAAAATGCTACCAAACACCATCACATGCTACAGAGAAATATTTCATGAAGGAGAGAATCAGTCAATGTGGCAAGCTTCATTGTCTTAAGAAATTGTCACAGCCACCCTAACCTTCAGCAAACACTACCCTGACCAGTAAACAACCATCAACATTGAGGCAACACCCTCCACCAGCAAAAAGATTTCTACTCACTGAAGGCTCAGATGATTGTTAGCATTTTAAGCCAATGAAGTATTACTAAATTAAGGTATACATATATATACACACACACATATATACGTAGTTTTTAAGACATAATTCTGTTGCACAGTTAATATGCTATGATATAGTGTAAACGTAACCATTAAACGCACTAGGAAATCAAACAATTTGTGTGACTCACTTTATTGTGACATTTGCTTCATTGCTGTGGTCTGGAACTGAACCTGCAATATCTCCGAGGTATGCCTGTAGTTATTTCCTCCAGATACACATTATACCCTTAATTAGATGTAAAACTTTCTTGTTTGCACCTCCTTGTTCCTCTTTTTGATTGCCTCTCCACTATCTGTGTGGCAATCTTTCGTTTATCACCAGGGGCTTTGCTCACCTCTAGTCTCCTATGTGAAGCCTCTTCCAGCTGCCCTGGAGAGAGCACATGGCTTCCTCCACCCCGGTTGCATCTCTATTTGACTCCACTTCTGTACTCTTCAAAATATTCGCAATTATTTGTTTGCTTGTGTCTTTCCTCGATAAACCGTCAGTTCTTCGAAGGGAAGAATAGCACCGTTTTCATCCTTATGTCTCCCCAGCATCCAGCTCGGGAGTTAGTATCACTATTTATTACTTAAATAGACAGATTAATGAATGAATGAATGAGTGAATGTTTAATTAATTAGAAAAATAATTATTTTTCCTAGGAGAAAAGAGACCCAGGAAAAGTGCCAGAGTAGCATTGATACTGCGGCTTTCTCACCGCTGCTCTTGCCTTTGCCCACCCACGCATAGGCAGAGCACCACACTGCAGGCAGAGACCAGCGGGGTCAGGGAAGTTACGCCAATCCAAAATCAGAAAATTTGTCTTCCCTCTGCGAGCTAGATCCGGTTACCTGGGGAACCAGATTTATCTCTGTGTCCTCAATACAGTACATCTCAATGAGGGCACTTTTAATAACCAATTGATGTGTAATTGCCTGTATAAATTATGTATCTCTTATCCAGCTCCAGTGCACAGAGTGAATTATGGAGAAAACCTCCCCTCAGGACTGTTATGTGGCTGCTCTGATGCGATTGCGGGGTCCTTCAGAGAGTTTTAAAGGGGACCTAATTCACTTCTGTTGGGCTTTTCAGACATTCTTTGAAGAGAAGATGGAAAAGGGAAAAGAGTCACAGGAATCTGTAAACTCACATAACAGAGAATCAGAAATATAGAAACGTTGAATTTTAGCCTTAGAAAGACCTCAGAGGTCACTGAGTCCAAGTTTCTAACAACTAGTTTAACCACCTGAATAAAAGACAAGATAAGGGAGTGTTTGGCCTTTGCTTGATATCTTCAGTGGTGTGAGGTGGGATTGCGGAGTGCTAAAAGCAAGGTTTTTGTACTTAGACAAAACAGAGGCCAAATGCTATGTGACCTAGAGAAGAGACAGTCTCCCTGGGCCTCAGTATTTTTGTGTGAAAGAAGAATAATGCTTACCTTACTGGATTATTATGATTGTTAGATGAAAAAGTACATGATGAGAATAATATTATGAACATGTTCAATGTATACTAATTTTTATTTTCCCCATGTTCCCAATCACAAGTCCTGTTCCCCTACAGCCATCCTGCCCTTTGGATCCTTGAGAACCTTGAGGCAAGAGCCACCTCTTGCCGAGGAGGACGCGTCACAGGGAAGATTATCTCCATTAAGAAGGGAGAGAAAAGGAAGCCTTTCCAGTTTTGAGGCAGTACATGTGAGGCAGAAGAGGCAGTCATCTGAGAAGCATGGGTTTCAGGATTTGTATTCCTACTTGAGGGAAAATCCTGGAAGGGTGGAGTTAGACAGGTTGATGGGAGAGTTAAAGATGAGGAAGTAAATGCCCCTTCCTTAAGTGCATCAAGGAGGAGCCACTCCTCAGGGCCATCTCACAAGCACCATGGGTGTCAGTAGCAAAAGTGGAAATGTGGCACATTCAGGCAGAGAAGACGTGAGTCAGCCTCTGTGGGCCTCTGACTGTTCTTCAGGAAGAGCTGAGGTAGCTGATTTCAGAGGCTTGAGGCCTGCCAGGGAGATGCTGAGTCTGGCTGAGAGATGTCCCCACCGCGTCTGCATTGCAGGTGTTTAGTCTAAACCTCAGACGTGACGAAGAATGTAGTCCAGGACCAAAGGGGCTTCCACAGTGCCAGGAGGAGATAAAGTGAGCCTGCTCAGCAAGAGTGGACCAGCTGATCTTGACCCAGTCTGGAGAACAAGCGGTCAACCACCAGCGGACCTGTATTTTACCAAGGAGAATGCTGAGGCTTGGGTGGATTAGGTAACTCCATCGAAGTTCGGAATGCAGTAAGTGGTCAAGCCGGAACTCAATCCTAGGTCTAGGCTGCTATGGTACACGGGATGAGTCTTTCGGGTACAGTTTCCCAACAAGTTGAAAGCCACCTATTCTTCCGTTGCACAGCCAAATTCTTCGACTTGCTCAGAGTAACATCATCTGAGGGGCAGGCGCTCCCTGTCCCTTGGACACTGGGTGGACTCTCTATCCTTCTCCTGAGAAGTAGAATTGAGTATCGAATAGAGCAAAGGCACATCCTTCCGACCAGAAAAATATGTTTTATTTATCTCTTAATGTGTGACACTGTGCTAAATGGTATATAGGGAAAGTTCTGTAAATACAATCTATGCTCTTCACGAACTGAGAAATAAATAGCCAGTGTCACAGACAGTTATGGATGCAGATCACGAAAAGAAAGAAAACAAAAAACCAGACAAAACTAAAACAAACCAGGACTTGCAGATATTCTTATATTGCAGTGAGATGCATTTATGGAATGGAACTGTTGCCATGAGGGTGATGGTGAGCATGTATCAGGCAGGTGCTTGAGGAAGATCTGAGGGCAAGGATAGTGTAAAGACAAACACCATGGGCTTTGCAGACAGAGTTTAGAACTGACTGTCACTTGCTTGGTGTGGAACCTTGGGGAATTTACTCCCCCTCACCAAGCCTCAGTTTCCTCAGGTGTATACAGGAGCATTTTTAGGCTCCCATAAGGTTGTTTTGTGGATTAGATGAGATACTGCTTGTGAAATACCTAGCCCAAGTCCCAGCACAGAGACACCCCCTGGACACTGTGGGTGTTGTGGCTCTTATTCTCACCACTATTATTTCTGAGACTTTTGAGGTATCTGAAAAGGCCATCGGCTCTTCCTTCATCCATGAAGAGTAAGAAGTTCAAAGGGAGCCTGTGTTTTTATTCTAGGCGTCTCCTAGGAAGAACAGATGTAGAGGCATCTCCACAGACTTTATGTGTGGACTCCCTTCCTAGACATCCAGCAAGGAGAACTCCGTTGGCAGTGGCCCAAGCCTCCACCTTTAGTTCTCTGGGAGGCTCTTCACCTTGTGTGTGGGTGGGGCTCTCCCCTCCTTGCACGTCTACAACTTTATCTCCTAACCCACCATCACCTCCCCAGAAATAAGGACCTTTCATTTTTCTCTACATGATGTCCGGCTTTGTTTGACATAATGTTGAAATAATTTTCTCACTTACTTCTAATCCTTTCAAATAAGCCAGCTAATGTAAGACTCCAAGAATTGGCAACTGGGATAATTTGCTATGTCATGTTTCAATACATTAATAATCTAATTTTATACCTAGTTAAATTGAAAGCAGGCTGAATTCAGTGTCATCTTAATTACAGTCATTCTCACTCTTAAATATCCATGTTTTGTCCTAATTATCAAGTATTTTAATATGAATAAACAGATAATGCCATGGACTCTCATCTTCTTTTACAGTTAAGGTTGAAACGGCTCTTCCTGAATGGCCCTAGTAGGTCAACCTCTGTCTGAGGAATTCTCTTCACAGTGATGTATTTTCTAAGACTTTTATTTTCTTGGTAACTTGCTGAGACCTTGGCTCTTAACCTTAGTGCCCTAGTTGCAATGAGGATCACCTGAAATTGTAAAGTGAGTTGAGATATTTGAGTAAGAGGTGCCTAAGTGCCTTGGGAGGGGCCCTATAAAACTGAATTCAGCCCAGAATCTAGATAAGGGGCTGGTAAATCACTTAGGATGATAAAAGAGCTGTCTGGGGACTTCCCAGCCCTGTCTTCCTGAATTAATTAATTACACTCTTGTGTCATTTCCTGGCACCTGAGATCTTTAAGGACTTAGAGTTGAAATCTAGTAATACCGCAGAGGCTAGTTTGAATTTTTCTCTTTTGCCCTGATACCTTCTGAATTGGTAATTGTGAATAGTAATAGCTTCTTTTAATTGAATGCCTACTATTTGCAGAGATTTTGCATGTCGTATCCCTAATTCTCATAAAAATTCTTTAAAGTGAGTCTTAGTCCCTTTATGGAAAAAGAAACCAAAAACCATAAAAATAATACAAAGTTCCTGTAATTTCGTGACCGATAAGCCACAGAGTTACAATTCAAACCTAGAAGCCTTGCCTTTTCCTCAGTTCTCAACTCAGCCCAAATCTCCATCTAGCAGCATCCCCTGCAGAAATCAAAACTGACTGTGCTCATGGAGAGGGCTCCCAGCTTCCCTGTCAGCCCTTGTGAGGGCTCCTGGTGGCAGGTGCAACAAAGAGATGGAGGCTGTAGGTAATTTGCAAAAGCAGCCCCTGTTGTAGGTGATGATGCTCATCTCCATGCAAACCACCCCAGCTCAGGAGAGCATCTTCCTCAGGCAGCTGAACCCATGGGGAGCCACTCACCCCTCTGGCTTCTGAATGCAAGGGGCAACCATACAGTATTTTAGAAGAGAGTAGGCCAACTTTGTCTGCAAAGGCCCAGGTAGGAAATATTTTTGGCTTTATGGACTATACTATCTCTCTCGCGGCTATTCAATTCTGCCGATGTGGAGAAAGAGACAACAATGTATCTGTGACTCTGTTGCAAAAAAACCTTCATTTATAGACACCGACGTTTGAACTTCATGTAATTTTCATTGTCATAACATATTGTTCTTTTGATATTTCCCCCCAATGATTTTCAATGTAAAACCCATTCTTAGCTCTCAGCCATTCTTAGCAGGTAGTGGGCCAGATTTGGCCTGCAGGCTGTAGTTTGCTCACCCCTGCTTTAGAAAGTCAATTCATTTTTAACTTGCAATTTCAAATAACAACTGAACATTTTTTAGTGGCTCTTGAATACGAGGGACTATGCTGTACAGTTGAATTTTCTGGGTTAGGATCTTTAATTATAAAATAATTTCCACATAAAAAGTATATACCTGACATATGCAAAAGATGTAACATAATATTAAAAATGAACAAATGTGTAACTGACACCAGCTAAAAAAGAATAAACTGTAGATATCATTGTAGCCACTGGACCTTCCTCCATGCTGTGCTCTCCTTTATCCCCAACAAGAGGTAAACTTTGTGTCTCTAAGGATTTAATGTATTTTCTTTGGTGGCATCAATAATACAGTACAGAAAAATAAAGCACATTCCTAGTTTAACACTTAATTATAAAACTAATACTTATTTTTATTTCTTTTGTTTGCACCTCTCTTTCATTGTATTCCTCTGTGAAGACATTCTCATTTTCCTGGATTTAGTCATAGCTGTTTCCTGCTTCTCTTTTAAAATCTTATTCCATCTGTTTATGTATCCCTTACAAAATTATGTGTATACGTTTTTATGTAGAAAATTATATATGTATTTGGCTTGCATTTTGCAAACCATATGATTGGAATCATATTATATGTATTATTTTGAGCCAGGCTTCTCTCACGGACTCCATGGAACCCTAAGATGTTTTAGTTTTTGGCAATTTGGTGGTATCTCACTGTGGTTTAATAGTACTTTATTGTGGTTTATTTGCATTTCTTTGATCACTAATGAGATTAAACACTTTTTCCAAATGCTTATTAATCATTTGGATTTCTGCTTTTGTGAAGTGCCCATTCACAGCTTTTATTTCACTTCGTATTTTCTGTCTTTTCCCCTATTCTGTATACATGCCCTTTGCCAGTTGTATACATTACAGAGTCTTCTACTTTGTCTATTTTTTTGTTGTTGTTCACTTTTTTTGTGGTATCTTTTGATGAGCAGAAGGTATTCTTTCCTATCTTAGGATAATGGAGACTTTCTCCTGTATTATCATTTAAGATCTTTATAATTTTAATGTCTATATTAACTGCTTTAATGTACCTGGAAATTTCTTTTATATATGATGTGAGATAGTGCTTCACTTTCTTCTTCCATTCCTCCCTTCTTTCCTTCCTTTCTTCCTTTGATGAGGCTACCCAGTTGTTTTAGAAACATTTTTTAAAAAGTGTATCCTTTCCTACTGATCTTAAATACCAACTCTATCAGAAAGTAGGTCATTTTCTGGGCTTTCTGTTCTGTTCCATTCATTTATTTGTCTACTTTTCCACCAATACCATACTATCTTTTTTTTTTTTTTGAGATGGAGTCTTGCTCTGTCACCCAGGCTGGAGTGCAGTGGCACCATTTTGGTTCACTTCAGCCTCCACCTCCAGGGTTCAAGCGATTCTCCTGCCTCAGCCTCCCAAGTAGCTGGAATTACAGGCACCTGCCACCATGCCCTGCTCTTTTTTGTACTTTTAGTAGAGATGGGGTTTCACCGTGTTGGCCGGGCTGGCCTCGAACTCTTGACCTCAGGTGATTTGCATGCCTCAGCCTCCCAAAGTGCTGGGATTACAGATGTAAGCCACCATGCCTGGGCGAATTTTTTCTTACAAGTTTTCATATTTCTTTTTCTGTATAGATTTATTAGTAATACTTTATATATTTTGTCATTTCTTTATACAATATACTAAAATTTCATCTTCAAACTAACTCTTATGTAGGAATATAATAAATTTCTTCATACTAATTTTGTTTGTAGCAATTTTATTTTGCTTTTTTATTATACTTTTTTATCTGCAGGTACTCGTGCATTTTCTATCTGCACATTCATTGCATTTACAAATAATGAGAGGTTTGTTCTTTCTGATCTATCCTTATACCAGTTTTGGGGAGTGTCATATTTAATTGTTGGTAACACCACCAGTAAAATGTCAAATGGCAGTAGTGATCATATTAAATTAAAAGATCATATTAAGTTTTTCTCTGACATCAAAAGGAAAACTTTTTGTAGTAGGCAGATTTCTAAGATGGTCACAGTGATCCCTGCCATCTGGAATTTACACTCTTGTGTAAGCTCCTGTCCTTTAATGCAGGTTGACCTGCTAACCAGCTTCTCACCAATAGAATATGGCAAATTTAAAATAATGTAACTTTCATGATTAGGCTAGAAGAGATTGTGACTCTTTTCTTGCTCTTAATTGAGATACAATGTACATACTATACAATTCACCAATTTACAGTGTATGATTCAATGACTTTTAGCATATTGACAGAGTTGTGCAACCGTCACCACAATCTAATTATGGAACATTTTTATCCCCTCTAAAGAAAACCTCTACCCACTAGCAGTAACTACATATGTGCCCCTTCCACCCCAGTCCGAGGCAACCACCAGTCTACCTTCTGTCTTTATAAATTTGCCTATGAAATTATACAACATGTAGTGGTTCATGACTGGTTTAATTCAATTAGCAGAATGTTTTCAAGTTTCATCCAGTTGTAGCATGTAGCTGTACTTGATTTATTTGTATTGCTGAACAATATTCACTGGGATGAAATACCACATTTTGGTTACATATTCATGAATTGATGGACATATGGGTTATTTCCACGTTTAGTAAATTCTATGAACATTTTTTTTTTTTTTTTTTTT
>NW_012107853.1:1862301-1873613 GCF_000951045.1 Mandrillus leucophaeus | reverse complement strand
ATTCAAATTTTTCCATATCCTTACAAACACTTGTTTTTGCCTGCCTTTTTAAGTAGCCATATCAATGGTTGTAAAGTGGTATCTCATTGAGGTTTTGATTTGCATTTCCCTAATTACCAATAATTTTAGAATTGTTTTATGTGGTTTTTGGCCATTGGCTTATACGTTTTGTAGAAATGTCTATGCAAATCATTTGTCCATTTTAAAGTTGGATAATCTGTTTTTTTTAATAATCCTTGAGTTGTAAGAATCTTTTACATATATGAACACAAGTCCCTCATCAGAAATATAACTTATAAATATTTTCTCTAGTTCTGTGGGTTGTCTTTTCACATTATTGATAATATCATTTGCAGAAAAAGTGTTTTTAATTTTTATGCAGTCCAGTCCAATTTATCTATTTTTTCTTTCATTTGCCGTGCTTTTGGTGTCTTATTAAGACTATCACCTAACCCAAGGAAATGAATGCTTTCTTCTAATAGTTTTAGGTCTTAAGTCCTTCTATTCATTTGAAATTAATTTCTGTATATATTGTGAGTTAAGGATACATGTCCATTGTTTTCTGTGGATTTACAGTTTTCTCAGTACCATTGGTTGGAGATACTATTCATTCCACCATTGTGGAAAATTAATTGTACATGTAGCAGTCTATTTCTGGATTCTCAATTCTATTTCACTGATCTATATGTCTATCTTTTTGCTAGTCGCCACAATGTTGGATTACTATAGCTTTGTAGTAAACTCTGAAATTAGGAAGTATGAGTCTTTGAACTTTGTTATTTTCCAAAATTGTTTTGGATATTCTGGATTCCTTGCATTCTCATACAAATGATAGGATCAGTTTGTCAATTTCTGCAAAGAAGTCTGTTAGACTTTAATAGACATTACATTAAAACCACAATTCAATTTGGGAATTATGGTCATCTGTTTTTTATTTTACTTTAAGTTCTGGGATACACGTGCACAACATACAAGTTTGTTACATAGGTATATGTGTGCCATGGTGGTTTGCTGCACCCATCAATCCATCGTCTACATTAGGTATTTCTCCTAATGTTATCCCTCTTCTGGCCCCACACCCCCCTACAGCCTTTTGTGTTTTTTTAATAGAAGTGTTTACAGCTATAAGTTTCCTGGTGAACACTATTTTAGTAGCATTTTATATACTTTTGGTATGTTGTAAATATGTTTTTCTTTATCTCAAAGTATTTTCTAATTACATTTGCAAAATTTTCTTTAACTCATTGCTTATTTAGGAGTGTGGTGTTTACCTTCTATATATTTGTCAATTTCCCAGATATCTCACTGCTACTGATTTCTAATTTAATCCATTTCATTTCACTGTGATCAGAAACTATACTATAAATTTAATTCTTTTAAATTTATTGAGGCTTCTATTTTTGGTCTAGCATGTAGTCTAAACTGGATAATGTTCTCTGTATGCTTAAAAAGAATGCGTGTTCTGCTGCTTTGATGTGGAGAGTTGTGTAGACTTCTATTCAGTCTGGTTTGTTTATAGTGTTGTTCATTTTTTTCCATTTCATTGTTTATCTTATGCCTCATTGCTCTATCCATTCTTGAAATTGAGGTTTTAACGTCCCCAACTATTATTGTTAAATTTTGTTAATAAATGCATTTATGTTAATAATGTTAATATTATTAATGAATTAACTCTTATTACCATAAAAGGCCCTCCTTTATGTCTAAAAGTTTTTGGCTTACAGTTTATTTTGCTCCCCCCATCTGCTAGCTACTGTATTTGTTTTTTTAATAATTTATTTTTCTCATTATTGTGCTTTTCATTTGTTTGTATTTTTGATTCTGAATTGTGTCTCTTGTACACAGTTGGATTTTTTTAAGGAATGTATTGATTGATCAATTGATACATAGTAATTATGCATGTTTGTGGGGTGTATGTGATATTTTGATACATGCATAATTATCAAAGCAGGTTATGTAGGGTATCCATCACCTTACATTTATTTTTGTGTGTGTGCTAGGAGCATTTCAAATCTCATCTAGCTATTGTGAAATACACATTATTGTTAACTATAGTCACCCTACTGTGCTATCCAATATTAGAACTTATTCCTTCTAATTGTATGTTTGTGCCCATTCACCAACCTTTCTTTATTCTGCCTCTCACCCTTCCCACATTCTGGTAACTATCATTCTATTTTCAACTTCCATTAGAAAAACTATTTAGCTCCCACATATGAGTAAGAACATGCAATATTTTTCTTTTTGTGCCTGTCTTATTTCATGTAACATAATGACTTCCAGTCCCCTCCATGTTGCTGTATTGACATGATTTCATTCTTCCTTATGGTTGAATAGAATTTCATTGTGTATATATACCACATTTTCTTTATCCATTTGTTCACTGGTGGACACTTAGGTTAATTCTATACCTTGGCTATTGTGAATATTACTGCAATAAACATAGGGTGCAGATATTCCTTCAAATCTCAATTTTCTTTTCTTTAAATAAATACTCAAGAGTGGGATTGCTACATCAAACGTTAGCTCAATTTATAGTTTTTAAAGAAATCTGCAAACTGTTTTCCCATAATGGCTGTACTAATTTACATTCCCAACAAAAGTGTGTAAGAGCTTCCTGTTCTCCACATTCTCATCAGCATGTGTTATTTCTTGTCTTATTGATAATAGCCATCCTAATAGAGGAGAAATGTTATCTCATTTTGGTCTTGATTTTCATTTCCCCATTGATTAGCATATCAAATATGGAGCATTTTCATTTCCCTGATGATAAGCTTAAATGTTGAGCATTTTTAAATATATCTTTTAGGCATTTGTATCTCTTCTTTTGAAAAATGTCTGCTTAGATTATTTGCTCACTTTTCAGTGGGATTATTAATTTTTTTCTATTGAGTTGTTTGAATTTCTTGCATATTCTGGATATTTGTTTTTTGTTGGATGGATAGTTCACAAATATTTTATCCCCTCCTATCGGTTATATCTTCACACTACTGATTTTTTTTTTTTTTTGGCTATGCTGAAATGTTTTAATATAGTCGAATTTGTCTATTTTTTGTTTCTGTTGCCTGTGTTTTTGAAGTCTAGCCATAAAATCTTTGTGTAGAACAATGTCTTAAGGTGTTTTCCCTGTTTTCTTTTAGTAGTTTTAAAATTTCAGGTCTTAACCTTAAATCTTTAATCCATCATGGATAGATTTTTGTATATTTTGAGAGATAGGAGTCTAGTTTCATTTTTCTGCATGTAAATATCCAGTTTTCCCAGCACCATTTTTTGAAGAGGGTGTCCTTTCCTCAATTTAGGTTCTTGGCAACATTGTTGAAAATCAGTTGGATGTAAATCATAGCTGTGCTTATGGGTTCTCTATTGTGTTCCAATGGTCTATATATGTATGTTTTTATATCAATACTGTGCTGTTTTTATTTCTATAACTTTGTAATATATTTTGAAGTTAGGTAATGTGATGCCTTTACCTTTGTTCTTTTTCCTTTGTATTTCCTTGGCTATTCAAGGTCTTTTGTGGTTTCATACAAATTTTAGGATTATTTTTTCTATTTCTGTGATGACTGTCATTGGTATTTTGATTGGAATTGCATTGAATTTGTAGACTGTTTTGGGTAGTATGGTCATTTTAACAACTTTATTTCTGTTTTTGTTTTTAGTCCAATATGACAATGTCAGAATTTTGATTGAATTATTTAATTCATTTACATTTAATTTTGCTGTTGATATGGTTTGATTTACCTCTGGCTTTTATATTTTGTTTTTTTATAAGTTATATGCGTTTTTGTTCCTTTGATCCTCCATTATTGCCATCTTTTGTATTAATTGGCTATTTTCTAGTGTAACATTTTAATTCCTTTAATGAGTTTTAGATTATTTTTGAGTCATTTTCTTAACAATTTACTTCAAACTTTCAGAATTAATCTTAATTTATCATAATCAATTTAATATTTATAAATATGCCCTACAAATTCTACTTCTATATAGCTCCATTCTTTCTCCTTTGTTCTATTTTATCTATATATATACATATATATATATTTGTTCTAATATTTTTATACATATTAGGTGTAGAAATGTTACAAACACAATCCTTTAATTATTATTGTATACAATCTTATGTATCTTTTTAAAAGGCTGAGCAAATAGAAGAGATCAAGTAAAATTTATATAATTTATTACATTAGTCTTTTTTTATTCTTTCTGATCCTCTTCATTTCCTCCTGTAGACTTATTCCAGTACAACTTTGTTCCCACCCACCTCCTTTATGCTGATATTATTGAACATAGTACCTTCCTATATACCATAGTCCCAACAATAGAGAGCAATGCAATATATTGTTTTTTAAATCAGTCATAGAAAGAGAAATGAATGAGGATTTATATTGTCTTTAGTAATTGTCTACATAAGTATTTGCTGTAACTATTTGTTTTATTATGTGCATTTGAATTACTCTCTGGCATCAATTTACTTTCAGTTTGAAGAATGTTTTTCATAATTTTTGTAAGGCAGGTCTAGTACCAATGAGTTCTCTTAGTTTTAGTTTACCTAAGGGGAGTCTTTATCTCACCATAACTTTAAAAAGATAATTTTGCTAAACATAAAATTCTTGGTGGACAAGTGTTTTACTTTCAGTATTTTGACTATGTCAACCCAGTGCCTTGTGGCCTTAGTTATTTCTGGTGAGAAATTAGCTATTAATCTTGTTGGAGTTCTCATTGTACATAATGTGTCATGTTTTTCTCTTACACCATTTAAGACATTCTCTATAACTTTGGTTTTTATCATCTGACTATAATGTGTGGATGTGGATGTGAATTTCTTTGCAGTTATCCTGATTGAAGTTATTTGAGATTTTTGAATGTGTAAGTTAGTTTTTAAAAATCAAATCTGGGTAGTTTTATCTGTTGTATTTTTCAAATATGTTTTCTGTCACTTTTTGTCTTTTACTACTGAAACTCCTGTTATGTGTCCGTTGATGTATATTTAACCCACATTTCAATAGGGCTCCTTTATTTTTTAAATATAGAGTTTATTTGTTAGAGAAGTTCGAGGTTCATGATAATATTCAAGAGAAAGTGCAGATGATTTCATATATCTCTTTCCCCTACCACACACATAGCCTTTTTCATCATCAGCATCATGTACCAAAGTGGTACATTTGTTATAATTCATAAACCTACATCAACATATTACTATCACCTAAAGTTCATAGTTTACATTAGGGTTCATTCCTATTTTACATTTTATGGGATTTGACAAGAGTATGTAGCATGTGGCTACAATTATAGTATTATCTCGCATAATATCACTGCGCTAAAAATTCTCTGGCTCCACTCATTCATCCCTTTCTCCCAACTAATGCCTGGCAACAACTGATATTTTTACTATCTCCATGGTTTTGCCATTTTTACTATCCCCAGTTGGAGACATACAATGTGTAGTATTTTCAGATTGGCTTATTTCACTTAGTAATATGAAGTTAACATTTCTCCAGTTTTTTCACAGCCTGACAGCTCATTTATTTTTAGCACCAGGTAATAATCCATAGTCTGAATGTACCAAAGTTTATCCATTCACCTACTCAAGGCCACCTTGGTTGCTTCCAAGTTTTGACAATTATGAATAAAACTGCTATGGATATCTCAGTGCAAGTTTCTTTGTGGTCATAAGTTTTCAACTCATTTGTGCAGATGCCAGGGATCATGATTGCTGGGTCTTATGGTAAGAGCATGTTTGGTTTTGTTCCTGTACCATTTTGCATTCCCACTAGCAATGAATGAGAATTCCTGTTGCTCCACATTCTCGTCAGCGTTTGTTGTCAGTGTTTTGGATTTGAGGCATTCCACCATTAGCAGAATGGCAGAAGAATTCTTATGTTTAATGATATCTTATTGTTTTAATTTGAAAATTTTAAAATGACGTATTATGTTAAACATCTTTTTATATGCTTATTTTCCATAAATATATCTTCTTTGGTAAAGTGTTTGTTGAGCTCTCTTGCCCATTTTTTCAATTGGGGTTTTATTTCCTTATTGTAGAGTTTTAAGGATTTATATAGATATAACCTCTTAAATATATTTTAGATAACAAATTTATATTTTAGATAACAAATATTTTAGATAACAATTATTTCTATGAGCTATGTCTTTTGCAAATGTTTTCTCCCAGTCTGTGACTTGTCTTCTTACTCACTTGGCAGTGTACTTTACAGAGAACTGTAGGTTTTATAAAATCCAATTTATTAATTATTTCTTTCATGGATTATGTCTAAAATATCATTGCTATCCCCTAGGTCATCTTGATCTCGCCTATGCTCTTCTCTAAGAATTACATAGTTTTGCATTTAACTCATATATCTATAATCCATTTTGAGTTATTTTTTGGGAAGGTTATAAGGTTTGTGTCTAGATTTATTTATTTATTTATTTATTTAGCAGGTGGATGTCCAGTTGTTCCAAATAATTTGTTGAGAAGACTATTATTTTTCTACTAGTTGCTTTTGTTTCTTTTTCAAAGATCAGTTGACTGTATTTGTATGGGTATACTTTTGAATTCTCTATTCTGTTCCACTGATCTATAATGTATGTTTTTTTTTTTTTTTACCAGTATCACACTTTCTTGATTACTATAACTTTATAGTAAGTCTTGAAGTCAAGTAGTAATAGTCTTCCAAATTTGTCCTTTTTGTTACCATTGTGTTGACTTTTCTGTGATTTTGCCTCTCCATATAAACTATAAAAGCACTTTGTCAATATAACAAAATAACACTGGAGTTTTTATTTGAATTGTATTAAATCTATAGATCAATTTGGGAAAAACCAGTAGCTTCACATTGTGAGTCTTCCTATCAATGATCATAAAACATCTCTCCAATTATTTAATTACTTGATTTCTTTTTCAAGACTCTGTTAAATTTTTTGTTATTTTTATTTTTGTTTTTAAATTGTATAATATCTACGGCTCTATTTTTGAGTTTACTGACGATTTTTTCTGTCAGCTCAAATCTATTCACCTCTCTAGTGAGTTGTTTCGTTTTGAATATAGCCTTTTTCAACTGCAGAATTTCCATTTGGTTCTTTTTAATAATTTCATCTTTACAGATATTTTACATTTGATGATTCATTGTTGGCATATTTCTTTAATTCTGTATGTACAGAGTCTTTTAGTTCTTTTTTTTTCTTTGAGACAGGGTGTTGCTGTTACTCAAGCTGGAGTGCAATGGCACAATCACAGCTCACTGCAGCCTTGAACTCCTGGGCTCAAGTAATCCTCCCACCTCAGCTTCCTGAGCAGCTAGGACTACAGGCATGTGCCACCATACTCAGCTCACTTTTGCATGTTTTATAGAGGCAGGATCTCATTATGTTGCCCAGGCTGGTTTCAAATTCCTGGCCTCAAGCAATTCTCCTGCCTCAGTCTCCCAAAGTGCTGGGATTACAGGCCTGAGCCACGGTGCTCAACTGATTTCTTTAGTTCTTTGAACATATTTATAATAACCAATTTAAAGTCTTTATCTCCCAATGTTTATCATTCATGTCCCTTCAAAGGCATTTTCTTTGCCTACCAGTTTTCTCTCTGTATGCATTATACTTTTCTGTTTCTTTGCATGTCTCAGTTTTTGGTGAAAACTGGATATTTTAAATAATATATCGTGGCAAATATGTATGCTGATTCTCACACCTCTCTCAAAACAATATTACTGTTGTTTTGGTTTGGCCATTTTTTAGTTTGTTTAGTGATTTGGTTAGTTATTTCTTTTAATTCTGTTTCCCCTTTTCCTGTAGTGTGCACTCTCTGGTTCCTATAGTCAGATTTCCCCCCTTTGTTTTATCTTACTCTGGATACCAAGCGAATGCCTCTGGTTCAATTATTGTTCAAAGGTTGTGTTTAAGCTTCCTTAGCATATTATATTTCTACCCTTTATCATTGAATATGTGGGAGACTTGGAGATTGCTTTCACAGTTCAGGGTGTTTACATTTTTTGCCACGTGTTCAACCAGCAACTCATAGTTTTAAGTTCTTTCTCTACTCACTTCTGAAGTGGCACAACGTAATACAGTCACATAATCTTCCCTACTGTCAAGAGTCAGTGTTATCTTATGTTTATGCCTGGCTTCCTAGGAATCTCCTCCGAGTCAGAGTAGCTTACGGTCCAGTGAGTGTTTGGTCAGAAGCTGTGTTTAGGCTTCTTATGCCAGTTAAGCATCCACTCCATGTAAGT
Source organism: Mandrillus leucophaeus (assembly GCF_000951045.1). Lineage (NCBI taxonomy): Eukaryota > Metazoa > Chordata > Mammalia > Primates > Cercopithecidae > Mandrillus > Mandrillus leucophaeus. The sequence continues at coordinate 1,865,388 of NW_012107853.1, read as the reverse complement.
TTGCCCCATCTCCTTCTCTGATTGCTTCTTAGTGAATTCAGTCTTCCTGAATCTCAGAGTTGACTAATATCCCAAGGGCTCTTCTTGATTATCTTTTTCCATGGTCCTCCTTATTAAACTCCTGGATGCTTTGCCATTTTGTTCAAATGATACCAGCCTCTTCTTAAATGCCCTCCACAAGTTCTCCATTGTTGCTACAATCCTCTTTGGCTTGGAATCCTCCATACTCTGTTTCAAATACTGTCAATCCTGAGCTGAGTTCTTGATCCTTCCGGGCTCCCTTCCTGGTGGGCAGACCCTCAGCAACACTGCATCACAGTTGGGGTGAGTATTTGTCTTCCCCAGAGTGACACCCATGCTCTGTGAGTGGGCATTGGATGGGGATGACAACAGTGCCTATCTTTTCATCTTGATCCTCCTGGCATGGAATTTCCCCTACGAATTAGCTGGGTTTACGGTGATTCAAACCTGCGTATTCCTGGCCTGCAGCACGTATCTTAAAGCATCCTCTCTGAGTAGGATCTGTGTGGGAGAAAGGAAATTGGCCTTCTCTAAATGTCCACTCAGAATAGAGCTTCATTGGCATGAGGCTGGAGCGGGGCAAACACTGGGAGCCTCTTCCATCTGAGGTTGGACCATATCTTCAGACTGGGAGCTGGGGAAAGAGGGAGCCTCCATGTTCTTGGCCACACTTTCCTGAAGCAGGGACTCAGGATAGAGCTTCCACAACACAGAGCTGAGTAGGGAGTGGGGCAATGTGTCATGGCTCAGTAACACTGACTATCACTGTCTTACTGAGATTTAGTAGATTTTCTCAATGGAAAGTTCTTTATTTGCTGCTTGCTGATCTTAAGACAGTTCCAGAAATGTTTGGAATGATTGTTTCTGTTTTTTTGTTTTTTAATAATTTTCAGTTTAGGGTTTTTTTTTTTGGTTGTTTTATGCTAGGGAGATGGTTTGCTGAGTTTCTTATTCTGCTATTCTGGAAGTCCTGCCTCTTTGCTAATAGTTTTTAATTTAAACTTAATCAAATATTTTATCTGCATCTATTAAGATAATCATAACTTGGCTTTTTTTTCTAATGTATTATTGGAACTGGCAAGCTGTAATGCATAGGCTAAATCTGGCCTGGTGCTTGTTTTATAAAATAATATTTGTTGGAACACAGACATAGCCATTCATCTATTGATTGTCTGTGGCACTTTCATGTTACTACGGCAGAGGTGACTAGATGCAGCAGAGACCATGTGGCCCTCAAAGCCACCAACTTTTACTATATGGCTCTTTAAAAAAAAGTTTGTTGACCAGGTGCAGTGGCTCACGACTGTAATCCCAGCACTTTGGGAGGCCGAGGAGGGTGAATCACGAGGACAGGAGTTTGAGACCAGCCTGACCAACATGGTGAAACCCCATGTCTACTAAAAATACAAAAATTAGCTGGTGTGGTGGTGCATGCCTGTACTCCCAGCTACTCAGGAGGCTGAGGCAGGGTAATCGCTTGAACCTAGGAGGCAGAGGCTGCTGTGAGCCGAGATCGCACCACTGCACTCCAGCCTGGGTGACAGAGCGAGACTCTCTCAAAAAAAAAAAAGGAAAAAAAAAAGTTTGTTGACCATTTATTTATTCACATAACAAACTACATTTTCTGAACACACGATAAGCTTGTTTTCCCAAAATAACGTTTGCTATAGTTTACGGACATATATATTCTGTGAGTGCATATGTATATGTGTGTGTACCTATAAACACAGAAAGAAGGGGAAGGAAGGGAGGGAAGGAGAGTGAGTGGAGGCATGCATGTGTGCAAGCAGAATTTGGGTTGGTATATATTTCATGTGAATTTTTACATCTGTACACATGAGTAAGTTAACCTACCATTTTTTAAACTGCCCCTATGGAGTTTTCATATAAGGATAATGAAATCCTCCTATTAGAAAGCATTCTGTCTCTTTCTCTTCTTTGAGATATTTTACATTTTATAAACTGTATTTCTTTTCTTTGAGTTATTTTACATTTATATAAAGTTAGTATTTTTCTTGTTTAACTGTTGCCTGCATTTTATTGATAAAGCTATTTGGGTCTGGAAGTTTATTTGCAGTGAAAGTTTCAGTAGAGATAAAATTTCTGTAATGTTTATAGAGCTATTTAGATTTTTCTGTTCCTTATTGAGTCACGTTTGATAAATTATCTTTTTTTCTAGGAATTTCTAGATCTCTTTCTCAGTCTTAAAATATTCTAAACACTTTTATAACACCTTAAAATACTCTGACTACAATTTGTATGGAATGTCCTTTTTATTTCTGGTGTTGTGACTGTTCTATATTTACTTGAACATTTTTTTCCAGAAGCTTGTCGATGTTATTATTTTTTTAAATAAACAATGTATGGCCTTCATTTTTCTGTTTCTGTTTATTTTATGTCTTATTATCTTCTGCTCCTAGCTTTATTATTTTCTTCCTTCTGTGACTTCTTAGGGGATTATTTTGTGTTTATTTTTCTGACTTCTTGAGGTGAATCAGTTGATTACAAGATATTGATCAGAGTTATACAGTAACCCAGTTACCCAATTATTGCAAGTTTTATATATAAAATATTATATTAGCAAAGAGGCAGGACTTCCAGAATAGTATAGTAAGGAATTCTGCAAGCCATCTCCCCAGCAAAAAAAGAGAAAAAATATGTATATATATATTTATGTTTGTATATATAATTATTTTGTTTTCTAAATAAAATATTATTTTGAAAAAGCAAGCATTGGGCCAGATTAATACATCTTAAAAATAAACCAAATCATGATTATCTTAATAGATGCAGATAAAACATTTGATAAAATTTAAGATGAAAACTTAATATAAGAGCAGAGGACTGTCCCTCAAAATGTCCCTTAATTATAATGGCCACATCAAGCATACAAAACCTTCATCAATTGCTCCTACCATTGCTAACAAAGAGACAGTGAAACTGGGTCAGCTATTGGCTAGACTTCAGGCAACACAGTCACTCTGGGATTGACTGTTCCCGCCGTTACCTTGACTGGTATAATTCTCCCACATGGGAGGTGATATATAATATATTTATATATATATT
>NW_012107853.1:1798875-1862171 GCF_000951045.1 Mandrillus leucophaeus | reverse complement strand
GAGACAGTGGTTATTGGCTAGACTGCAGGCAACACTGCAACTCTGGGATTGACCGTTGCCGTAGTTACCTTACTGGTATAATTCTCCCACATGGGAGGTGATATATAATATATTTATATATATATTTTTTATATATATATATAACCTTGATGAGCCATATATAACCTAATATATATTAATATAACCTTGATGAGATATATTATAATCAAATATATATAAAACAGATTATATGTATATATAAATACAACCTTTATGTACTATACATACATACATAATACATATATATGTACGTATGTTTTCTGTTTTTGTTTTATTTTTAAAATATATGTATATGGTATATCAAGATGATGATCAGTGCTGTACGGTGACTATATAGAGCTAATCATCTTGTTTTCAATGGATATTTACCTTGTAACTATGCCTTCCATTTACTTAGCAAATGTCACATATTTTATATTACTTTATTTATAAATATTTTTGAATTTATATTTACTTTTTATCATTGTGTAAGATTGTAATTTATAACTACACACAGAAATAATAAGGGTATAGCTCAATGCACTTTCACATCAGTGACCATTCTTAGCATCCAGGATCTATCTAAGGACATATATGACAACCACCCTTAACTTCTTTGTTATTTCCTTCCCATAGTCATTACTCCTCCCATCCAAAACAAAGAAACAAGCAAAAAACTCTACATTCTTTATTTCTAACATTAGTTTTCTTTATTTTTAATTTTTAAATATTTTAATTTTTATGTTTCAGAGCTCTATATAAATTTCTATGTGTTCATCTACCTATTCAACTATTTCTCTATTTCAAAAATAAATTATGTAGAGTTACTTGAAAGTCTTTTCTGCTAACCTTAAAATGCGGCTAACTTGTGAACCAACTTCTATTTTATCTTTTTTTCTCTCATTTATCAATTATATGGTCCTGTCGATCCATATGCCTGGTAATTTCATTTTAAGTGTTGAATACTGTGTTTTAAAAATGTAGAGATTCCAAAAGATATTATTTTTATGAAAAATAGTTTACCATTTCCTCTGCTAGGCATATAGAGAAGGAAGATGAGTATCTTAATCTAATAAGGGAATAATCTTGGAAAATGCTGGTTTGCAGCGCTAGTAATACTCAATCTTCCTCTGGTTTGGCTCTGTTTCTAAGTAAGCTCTCTAGAGCTTTCAATTGCAGAGTTTAGAGAGTTTCGTGTTTCCCATTTCTAGATCGAGGAGTATTCCTACTATCAATGACAATAAATCACTTATAAAGAATAACTTCTTGCCTATATCTTTGTCCTAGTGTTATGGGATTAGGTCCAAATTTTAGAATTTGAAATATTCCTTTTCCCCAAAGATCATATGACTGTATTCTTCCTCTTATTACTTTTCCTGAAAGCTAAAGTGACCATTCTAATTTTATTTGCACTACTAGTGATACTTATTCTTTATATGCAAAAGTATGGTTGTCATAGAAACAATGCTTACAAGCATTAATAAACCTGGGCTTCAGCTTTTTGCAGCTTTATTAGCCTGGTAACAAGTATTGCCATCTTGTCATTGCAGCGCAGTCACTGATGATCTGGTATGCAACAGGTAGTCAAGAAAAATTATTCCAAGGGTGATCCTCTGATCCTGAGATCACATGTATATTTATAATTCCTGACTCCACCAACACCAGTATTTTGCTAAGTTAGCTTTAAGGTTCCAGAAAAATGAAAGACTGTCCCTTAAAATGTCCCTTAATTATAATGGTGACATTGAGCATATAAAACCTTCATCAATTGCTCCTACAATTGCTAATAATCAAAGAGGCAATGAGACAGTGGTTATTGGCTAGACTGCAGGCAACACTGCAACTCTGGGATTGACCGTTGCCGTAGTTACCTTACTGGTATAATTCTCCCACATGGGGGGTGAGATTAAAGTATCCAAAGAACAGCTGGAAATAGGGGGAAAAGTCATGTCTGGTTTTTACTTTTTCTGGGAAGTTTTCTAATATCTTAGAGCTGAGTGGGTATGCCGCTTATGGGTTTATAACGACAGGTTGGCAAAATTGTTTGTCTGTGTACTTTTTTTAAGTGTTTGTGTATGCGAGTGTTTTAAGCTTTTGAAACAGGTTTTACAAAGTATTATCCTATATATATACATGTCAAGGCCAGGGAAAATTCTTAGTCTGCAACCACTCAGGTTCATAGGAAAATGATTGTGATTATTATTCCTGAAAACAAAATTAGTTTGCGAGAAAACACAACTTGTTTTTTCTTTATTAAGAGCCCAATGCTCTTAATAAAGTTTCCAAGTTTTATTGACAGCCTCCTCACCAAACGCATTTTTTGAGCGTGGGTGTGCACACACACATATACACATATATGCTGCACACACAAGCACACTTCCCTCATCTCTGATACTTTCCATCTGTCTGCAAGAATGAATCCTTCCAATCATTTTTAAAACTATTCTGTTTTTGTGAAGCTTTGAGCTTGTACCCAGTGAAAGCTTGGCAGGAAGCATACGTTTCTTGCTCAAGTTCCTGAACACGACAGCTGTGCTTCTCTCACACAACTTGGGAAAATGTTCCCAGCCTTAATCAACTGGCACAAGGCAGTAGAGGGGCTAAATACAGTCTGTGTCACAGAGCACCCATAAATGTGTCAGTTTTTCTCTTCTTCCAGATATCTATACTGCATCTTTTTATATATAAAAAAATTAGCCCCTCTTTTTTCAGCCTGTGGCACTTCTCTATCTGAGGTTATGCCTATTTTTACAACACACACTGCAGAGTCTTTTCTCCTTGGCTATGTAGCAACTCATAGTAAGTTAAGGAGAATTAGTATCCACTTTCCTCCCATATCATCCATATTAAACCTAAGAGGTAAAAGCAAAATCTTGCTTTCATTCTAGGGTACCTCACAAATTCTCTGCAGTATTGGAACAAGATGTACCCTTTGAATCACACTAACAATAATAAAAGTAATTGCATGTAAACTTTAATGATTATTTGCAAAATATAAGGCATCACATCAAGCTCTCTACACCCCTCATCATCACATGAGTCGTTGTATATATTATTCTCACCATGAATTTATTAAATGGGTATTATTATATCTATAGGTGAGAAAACTGAGGCTGCCTTGGTCACACATTTAAATATTTACTTTACAATGATATTCTATTTTTGGCTCTACTATGAGAGCTTGATCAACTCTGTATGGATAGAATTTCCTAATAAAATAGTGCCGTAACTTGGCCATCTACTTGGGGAAGCTTATAGTGATAAAACCTGACCTATTTAGAAACTATCCCCCCCTTAGATGGAACAGAACTTGTTGACAGATACTTCTATTTGACTGCTGTTACTGGAGTCCACCTCTACTCTTTGAAAATCAGTCAACACTTCTTGAGTCTTTGTTTTTTTGTATGTAACATGGCGATTAAAATCTCTGCCTTACATTGTTTCTCTAAAGCATAAATTATATAATGTTTATAGCAGTGGCATATTCTTTTTTATTTTTGTGTGTACAGCTCATATATCAGAATATTCAAACATAAATATATATTTTGAGGAGAGACTGACTATATCTGAAGCTTTACACTGTTTTCACATGTAGGAGATAGGTCCAAGAGAATTTGAAAACCACACTGTACATGCTAATAATTTCAGCTTATGACATTAGTCTTCCAGGGGAGGAAATCCAGGTGGCCTGGAATATTTATGGTTTACTACAGTGTTTAACATACATTGTGATAGGGGTCTTCAGCATTATAATCTTTATTTTTATTGTCATCATTCGTATCATCATCAAAGAATTGATGATAAGTTGACATTGACCTGTCAATGTCAGAGGCTTCTTGAGAAACTGTTGAAAATAAATAAATAAATACATACATACATACATGAGAAAGCCACTGTAGACAGCAAAGATTCATGTGGTAACATCTGTTGTTCTTTTGCTATTTAAGCCTGGTTTTCTATTTAAAGGCAGTTTGGTTGTTACTTGGCTTCTTATCCTGCATAGCTCTTGTTGCTCTTGGTGTAAACTCCTGGCTTTGACTATTAAGGGTCCTTTAGTTCATCATTTTTTTCTTACTTGTATCTGGTCATTGTACCTTAGATAATCACTTAGGATCTAATACAGGATTTCTAATTATAAGACAGCTGTCTGGAATCAAAGATGCTCTCATTAATATTTCTTTGAAAATATTACTAAAGACTCGTGCATTTGTTTATCAAATAAACAAACCCAATCCCATGATAATTTATCATTTTGTAGTTAGAATATTTTTCCTTCATGTTCTCCCATTCACTATTTGCAATGACTGTAATTTCAATACGTGTATAGTCCATTGATTGCAGTCATTGTGTAGAGGCCCAAAACCATAGCATCAGTGAAATGAGAACCTGAGAATCCTGGCCTGTATCAGTATTTCTGGGTATATGGTCTCAAGATGCTAAGATCCAAGAAGGTGATGAAAGGTTGAAAAATCTGAGGAAAAACATCTCTGAGTTCAAAATGCAGTTTTTTGTCTTTCTTACGTTCTCCCTACCTTAGTATATGATGTGGCTATTGTCATAGTGAAAGGAGATTAAAACTAAAAGGAAATGGTTAAACATTATGGTGGAAATAGTTATCATTACGAGCCATGTTCTGAATGCTCATTTTGAAGTTTAGTTGAAAAAAATCCGTTGATTTAACTTCCATGAAGTCCAGGGAGGCAACATGAAAGTGAAAAAAAAAAAAAAGATTAAGCTTAAGCCAGACTGATCTTTATGATCTTGTCCTTGTTGAAGTTAATCTGAGTCCCACAAGAGGTAAAGGTAGTCCTGGAGTGGATGACAGCTTACATAAAAGGGCTGTGAGATGTCAGATGGGCTCTGCCTTCTCAGGCACCGCGGTCTGCATTCTGATGTTGGCTTCCAGTTTAGAAGACAAAAATATCCCTCAATTTTGCCCCACTGCCCCTTTTCTTGGCCAGTCTGGGCTGATGATGTGGAGACATTACTGACAGGGAATCAGGTGGTGATCACACATAGTGAAATAAATGAATGAAATAAATTTCCACACCTTTTGGGTTTAAGTTCTTCCCCTCTTGACCTTTGAGATTTATCAAATGAGACAAAGATTGTGGCTCTTTGACATTCACTGCATATTTATTGGTACCTATTATGGATCAGATGTTTTTCTAGGGAACCCAGAGTACTAAGATGATAGGTAGAGGTAATGGATTACCATATATAACGTACACAGACTGCTGATTTTGAGGGAAAATGACGGTAGTTAAGAAAAAAATGTTTTTTCCTCTGGGGATAAGCTAGGAGGTTGCTATGCATGAGGAAAAATTCAGGTACATTAGATCACTAGGCAATTATTCCAAAGAAACAATATAATTTCACCACGAGTATGAAATGAATTGTGGTAAAATTGCATACTTTCACTTATTAAGCTATGGACATTTATGGAGGAAGATAAATTTGTATTTTAATAAGATTAATCCTTAAAAATAATGATGCAATATGAAGTAAAAATGTTAACTTGACAAATGTTCTTAGAATCATTAAAACGTGTTGTTAAAATTTAAAATTTCTTCAGTTTGGGTTTAGCAAGGGCAGGCTATGCATACTTAATCATTTCAAATTTCCTTCTAACACGCTATACTTCCAATCAGTAATTTAATCAAACATGTAGAATAGAAGAAATTGGTGGAGAGAGGGGGTGAGGGTACCATACTATTCGGTAAAATGTTTAGAGAAGCATTAGCTGTAACTTAAATCTTGAATATAATTCTAACTCTAAAACTTTTATTTGGCAGAAATGTTAAACTGACTTGGTCCGTCCATTTGAGAAGACTACTTTGTCAATATTAAATTTCAGGATATCTTCCTTGTATCATCCAATTTTAGGGGGCAAAGAGAGATAACATTTTTATGTTTTTCCTATATCCTAGAACTTCATCAGTATAAGTTTTTGCCAAAAATTGACTTTAACTCCCAGTCATTCAGCATTCACCCAAATTATATTTTCCGATTGCCTCTAATTTTCAAGGCTTTTTTGAATGTGAAATTGTTTGAAAAGCTTAACGACTATAGAGACCCTAAGGGTCACTATATTTAAAAATCTAGCCGGTGCAAGAATTCTCTCAACTGAGTGTCAGGCAAGAGAATTAGCACATCTTATGATGGCTTCTTTATGTCACATGACATGCCATTCCATTTTGAATAGTTCTATTTGTGTGATGACTTCCATAGGCAGGGCTGAGTTCTGTCTCCCCATAATTTTCACCCCTTGGTCCTTGTTCTGCCTTTGTATCTCAGAGACTATTTCTATGCTTTCTCACTATTGAAAATGTTTGAGACAATCTAGAGTACTTGTTTATGATACTATAACATCCAAGTTCTTGAAAAACCTTGTTAGGCAACTAGTTCAAGATCCAGTGTATAGTAGATTTTAAAGTACTAGACAACGAGGGACACTCTCTGTGCCCCAGAGCCTGCTGAATTTATTCAAATTGTCCATGCCTGAGCGTATTCACCCTGCCTCGTGGTTTCTTTCTGTGGAAGCCACAATGAAGCCTCCTAGCCATCATTTTCCCCTCGCTCTCTGCCTCATTATCAACCCCAGTGCTTCCCATGAGGCTACCAGTAGCATCGTCCACTCCCTTCTCTTGGGATCTGTGACAATAACAATTTTTTTTTTCAATGGCAACCATCTTCATCTGTTGACCTGGGCAAACATGTACAATAATAAAACCTATGTTTGAAAACGGTTCCCTCATCTGAGGTACTTTTAGGCACTAAGGAAAGGGAAAGGCTGAGGAATCCATTTGAAATAGCAAACCCTCTTGCTAAGGATTGGCATTGCTGGGCTAGAATCAATTCAGGCTAAAACAGCTGGTTCATAATTCTCCTTCAATCATGTGATCCTTGCTCCCTGGGTTAAAATGCTCATTTCAGGAAAGGGCCGTCTCTTCATATATCTCGTAGAGGTGGTTGCCTGTATAGGGTGATTAAAAGTTTTCCCCCTAAGAGAATGTCTCAGATGGATCTTTCACAGTTACATCTCCATCAACCTGAGAGGGTCCTCACCGAAGTTAGCTCTTTGGCTTAGACGGTAAGCACGTTGTCTCTACACATACATGTTAAAAGTACCTTTGATGTCTGTACCTGGAGCTCGTTTCAGTCATTCATATATTTGCTCATTTATTCAACAAATATTTATTAAACCATTATGTACACAAAGAAACCATGATAGGTTTTAGGGATACCAGCGAGACTCCGTCTCAAAAAAAAAAATACAATCTCACTGGGAATTAAGAAAGAACAAATTAAAACCACGATATACAATTTTATACCAATCAGACTGACAACTATTTCAAAGTCTGGCAGAATCAACCGTTGATGAGAATGTGCTAGAGGTCTCTAAATGCCTACCTAATTAACTACAAACTTCTAAACTACCATTCAAAGGTCATCACAGTTCTCCCAACTAAATGCCCCTCTATTAACCTGCCATAAATACATGTCACAGTACAGAGGATAACTTGGTGTTCTTAGCACAATCTTCATTTCAAGTTGTGCTTTTTCCCCACTCTCTGTCAATCATGATCCAACCCACTGTTCAAACCTATTCAATGTCATATTGTCAATCAAGCCCTTTTTTGTTTTAGCTTCCAACATTCTATTGTTAGTACTGTAATAATGATGGCAACTAATATACACTGAGCATTTACTAGGCAACAGGAACTGTGAAGCTTTATGTCATTGATATTCACAACATATCTATGAGTTGGTACTATTATTCCTATGTTCTGAGAAAGAAAACCAAAGTGTAGAAAGGTTTAGTAACATGATAAAGATTATAGAGCTGGTAAGCGGTGATGGCAGATTGCAAACAAAAATATTCAGACTCTAAGATGTTTTAATGACAACCCATTGAAGCTTCATCTTATAGAGGAAGTAACTGAGGTTTGGATATGTAACATTGTTATCCCATATAATTTTTTTTCCTTCGACATTTATTTCAAATTCCAAGGTACATATGCAGGATGTGCAGGTTTGTTACATCGATAAACGTGTGCCACGGTGGTTTGATGCACAGATCGTCCCATCACCTAGGTATTAAGCCTGGCATTTTATGATTCCAAACCACATGCTCAAATTCTCCCGTCATAATGGACATCGTAGGATGTTTATACTTCTCAGAAAAGCTACCCTTGCTCTACCATCTAATAGAGTGATTTGCATAATGATCATATCTTTACCTGGTAGTGGTAAGCTCTTTGCTCTCTGGGACTGTATTTAACTCAGGATGGTCAACTCCGTCTTCTCACAGTGTAAGTTCAATAAATATTTGACAGATATAATGGGACAAGTCACGCAATGACTCTAACTCTCTACTGTCTCACTTGATAAATGAGGAAAATAAAAACTGCCTTACTGTCTCAAAGGGATATTGAAGGACCTGGTAAAATTATGTGCATGAGCATGTTATAAGAAGAACATTGTACCGTGCAACGGTACATCATTACAGAAATAACTGCAATGGAGGTTTAATTTGCATCACCTTTCAAGTAATCTTTATCAATTACACCTGGCAGGATAAGTTTCAAAGCTCTCAACAAGGGGTTTTGCATTCTAGACTTTGTAAATCTGGAGAAGTCATTGACATCAAAAATGTTGCTTACGGGTAAAATATTAAAGTATTCCTTGAGATCTGGTGATGAACTGAACTCAATTACATGCAGCTGTAGGAAACCTGCTCCCTACATCTGTGTGAATTAACAGTTACTCAGAAACTAATTGTGAGCACTACTTACTTTACATTTCTGCAAATGTGTGTGTGTGTGTGTGTGTGTGTATATATATATATATATATAAAACAGAAGCCTTCCTTAAGAATTGATGAGCATTTCAGGAAAAAGCAAGCAGAATAAATAAAAATAAAAATGCTATCAGGAAAGAAAAAAATGCTATCAGCTACTTTTCCTGTGCATTGTTTTCTCCTGTCCACTCAGGCATTTGTGGAAAGGAAGCCAATGCTTTTGCTAATGTCTCACTTGGTGCTTGCAATAGTCATCTCTTCAGTTTCAAGCCAGCTATTCAACTTCACAACTTGGTATTGGGTAACTAATTCAATATGTGTCAAGGACATCCTGAAAGGCACAAGGGAAGAAGAAGGCATACCACATTCCTACACAGCACTTATAGAATAGTTGAGTTATGGCACCTGTATATGAAACTGAAAACAATAATCAATAATGTACTTTAAAAATCATCCATAATGGAAAACATTGATACAATTTAGTATAATAAAAATTAAAACTTCAGAATGGAAACAACTATTATAAACAAATGACAGACTAGAAAAAAATTTAAGTAGCACACATGACAAAGGAAAATTTCTAGAATTTCAAAAGCCTTCATAATTGAGTAGAAAAAAAGACAGACAGGCTAAAAGAAAAATGGGCAAAGAAAATGTGCAGGGAGTCCACATGAAAACAAGTGAAAATGAAAATAATAAGTAGATCTATTAAGGGGACTATTTTTACAATTCTGTAAGTACCTTCCTCCCTTGCTTCTTGGTGCAAACTTCCTATCTCACTCTTACTCTCTTTTTCTTGTTCTCTCTCTCATGCTCCGAATATGTATCAATTCATAGCCAATCAATTTACTTACTATCTGTATAGTGTTACCTCTCCAGTGACGATGAGCAAGGGAATCTCAACAAGTCCTCTTATAGCATCCCTGTCTCTAACTTTCAAGCTAAGCTTCCATCATGGCCTACCTCCCATGTAACACACACATTTTTTTTTTTTTGAGACAGAGTTTCACTCTTTTTGCCCAGGCTGGAGTGCAATGGCACGATCTCTTCTCACCGCAACCTCTACCTCCTGGGTTCAAGCAATTCTCCTCCCTCAGCCTCCCAAGTAGCTGGGATTGCAGGCATGTGCCACCATGATCGATTAATTCCCATGTACCGTATTTTTTTAAGCCCATGAGATCATGATCTACAGTGGAAAAACTACTTATTTAAGAGAAATTGAAGTGACAGTTTTATATTTTATTTTATTTCATTTTATTTTGTGATAAATCCACTTAACATGAAATCTGTATTCTTAATAATTTTTAACAATACTGGAAAATACAGTATTGTTAACCATAGGCAAAATATTGTATAGTAGATCTCTAGAACTTATCCATCCCACATAACTGAAACTTCATACTTGTTGATTAGCAATTCCCCATTTGGTTCTCCCTGGCAACCACAAATCTACTTTCTGCATGAGTTTGACTATTTTGGATACCTCATATAAGTGGAATCATGCCGTATTTATCTTTCTGCGACTGGCTTATTTTACTTAGCATAATGTCCTCAAGGTTCATGTTGTCACATATTGCAGGATTTTCTTCTTTCTTAAGGCTGAATAAAATTTAATTGTATGTATAAACCACATATTCTTTACCCACTCACCCACTGATGAACATTTAGTTTGGTTACACATGTTGGTCTTGTGAATATTGCTGCAGTGAATGGGGAAGTGTTAATTTCTTCAAGATACTGATTTCATGCAAATCAAAATCACGGTGAGATACCATCTCATACCAGTCAGGATAGCTGTTATTAAAAAGTAAAAAAATGACTGATTTTGGCAAAGTTGTGGACAAAAAAGAACACTTATATACTGTTGAAGGGAGTGTAAATTAGTTCAACCATTGTGGAAGACAATGTGGTGATTCCTCAGAGACCTAAAGACAGAAATATCATTTCACCCAGTAATCTCATTACTGAGTATATACCCCAAAGGGATATAAATCATTTTATTATAAAGACACATGCATGCATATGTTCATTGCAGCACTATTAACAATAGCAAAGACATGGAATCAACCTAAATGGCAATCAATGATAGACCAGATTAAAAAAACAAAAAAACAAAAAAAAAATGTGTTATATATACACCATGAAATACTATGAAGCCATAAAAAAGAAAAAGATCATTTGCAGGGACAGGGACAGAGCTGGAGGCCATCATTTTTAACAAACTAATGCAGGACCAGAAAACCAAATACCCCATGTTCTCACTCATAAGTGGGAGCTAAATGATGAGAACACATGGACACACAGAGGGGAACAACACACACTGGGGCTTATCGGAGGGTGGAAGGAGGGAGACGGTCAGGAGAATAACTAATGGGTACTGGGCTTAATACCTGGGTGATTAAATAATTTGTACGACAAACCCCAGTGATACAAGTTGACTTATGTAACAAACTTGCACATATACCACTGAACTAACTTAAAAGTTAAAAAATATGCTGATTTCAGTTCTTTTACATAAATATTCAAAAGTAGGATTGCTGGATCAAATAGTAGTTTTATTTTTAATATTTTGAGGAACGTTCATACTATTTTCCAAAGTGGCGGCAACATTTTGTATTCCTACCGTGTACAAGGGTTCTAATTTCTTTACATCATTGTCAATATGTTGTCTTTTGTTTTTGATAATAGACGACCTTATAGATATGATGCGATCTCTCATTGTGATTTTGATTTGCAGTTATGTCATGACTGGTAATGTTGAGCACCTTTTCATGTATCTGTTAGATATTTGTATGTCTTTGGAGCAATGCCTATTTAAGTCCTCTGCCCATATGTTAGTTGAGTTTTTAGTATTTTTGCTATTGAATGTAAGAGTTGTTTTTGTTTTGGAAAACTATCCCTTATCAGATACACGGTGGTTTGAAAATATTTCCTCCCATTCTGTATGTTGTCTTTTCACTCTGTTGACTGTGTATTTTATTGTGCAGAAGCTTTTGAATTGGATGTGGTTCCATTTATCTATTTTTGCTTTTGTTGCCTACCGTTTTGATGTCATATCTGAAAAATCATTGCCAAGACCGATGCCATAAAACTTTTTCTCTCTTTTTCTTCTAGGAGTTTTACAGCTTTAGGTCTTACATTTTGAGTCTTTAATCTGTTTTGTGTTGATTTTGATGTATGATGTAAATGAGGTCTAATTTCTTTCTTTTGCACTTAGATATACAATTTTCCTGTAAACATTTGTTGAAGAGACTACCCTTTTCACATTGTGTAGTTTTGACATACTTATTGAAGGTCAGTTTACTGTATACATGTCCAAGGATTTACTTCTGGGCCCTCTATTTGTTCCATCCATTGGTCAATTTATCTGCCTTTATATGAATACCAAATTGTTTAAGTGGTTGTGGCTTTGGAATATCTTTTGAAATCACAAAGTGTGGCATGCCCAGCTTTATTCTTTTTTCTCAAGGTATTTGATTGTTTCAGATCATTTGTGGTTAAATAAAAATTTTAGAATGCCTATTTTTATTTCTGTACAAAATACCACTGGGATTCTGATAGGAATTACATTGAATCTGTGGATTGCTTTAAATAGTATAGACAGTTTAACAATTTAAGACTTTCAATTCAATAACATGGGATGGAATATCTTTCCATTTGTTTTTGTCTTCTTTAATGTCTTTCATTAATGCTTTGTAGTCGTTAGTGTACACGTCTTTCACTTTCTTAGTTAAATTTATTCCTAAGTACTTTATTCTTTTTAATGTTATTATATAAAAGTGATTTTCTTCCTAATTTTCTTTTCAGATAGTTTGTTGTCAGCATACAAAAATGCAACTGATTTTTGTGTGTTAATTTTGTATTCTGAAATTTTACTAAATTTACTTATCAGTTCCAACAGGTTTTTGGGGGGAATCTTTACGGTTTTCTATAAAAATCATATAATCTGCAAAGACAGACTATTTTAGCCCTTCCTTTCTGATTTGAATTCCTTTTATTTCCTTTTCTTGCCAAATTGCTCTAGCCAAAACTTTCACTACTTTGTTGACCAGACATGGTGAAAGTGGATATCCTTGCCTTGCTCTTGATCTTAGAGGAAAAGCTTTGTTTATCACCATTGATTATGACACTAGCTATGAAATGTTCACATATGGCCTATATTATGTTGATGTAATTTTTATCATGAGATGATGAGAATTTTTATTATGAGAATTTTTATCATGAAAGTGTTTTGAATTTTGTCAAGCGTTTGTTTCTGCATCTATGCAGGAATACCCTGTTTTATTTCAGTTCTTCGAGGTGTTACGTTAGATTGTTTATTCCAGAGCTTTCTGTTTTTGTAATATAGGCATTTATTGTTATAAACGTTCTTGTTAATAATGTGTTTACTACATCTCATAAAATTTGATTTATGTTTTCACTTCCCTCAAGATATTTTCTAATTTTTATTTTTATTTTTCCTTTGACATATTGGTTGTTTAAAAGTACATTATTTAATTTCCATTTATTTGTTAATTTTTCAGTTTTCTTTCTTTCTCTTTTTTTTGAGATGGAGTCTTGCTCTGTCGCCCAGGCTGGAGTTCAGTGGCACCATCTCAGCTCACTGCAAGCTCCACCTCCCGAGTTCATGCCATTCTCTTGTCTCAGCCTCCCGAGTAGCTGGGACTACAGGCGCCCACCACCATGCCAGGCTAATTTTTTGTATTTTCCATAGAGATGGGGTTTCACCGTGTTAGCCAGGATGGTCTCGATCTCCTGACCTCCTGATCCTCCTGCCTTGGCCTCCCAAAGTGCTGGGATTACAGGCGTGGGACTGCACCCGGCTCAGTTTTCTTTCTACTGTTGATTTCTTGTCCTGTTCCAATGTGGTCAGAAAAGATACTTGATAAAATGTTCAATCTTATATTTGTGGAAACTTGTTTTGTTACCTAACATGTAATCTGTCCTGGAAAATGTTGACTATGTGCTTAAGAAGAATATATATTTTGTTGCTGTTGGGTGGAATGTTCTGTTAGGTCTTTTAGGTCCATTTGGTTTGTAGTGTAGTTCAAGTCTGCTCTTTCCTTATTGATTTTCTGTGTGATTGTTCTATTCATTACTGAAAGTGGGGGATTAAAATCTCCTCACATTGTTGTATTGCCATTTTTCTTTTTCTCTTCTGTGAAGGTTTGCTTCATATATTTATGTTCTATGATGATAGGTGCATATATATTTGTAATTATTGTATATTTCTGATGATTTGATCCTTTTATCATTACAGTGTTTTATTTGTCTCCTGTGATGATTTTCAAGTTAAACTATTTTGTCTTATATGAAGAGTCCCCTTCTTGTGTCCAAGTGATTTCAGTGTTTAATTCCCACCTATGAGTGAGAACATGTGGTGTTTGGTTTTCTGTTCTTGTGATAGTTTGCTGAGAATGATGGTTTCCAGCTGCATCCATGTCCCTACAAAGGACACAAACTCATCCTTTTTTATGGCTGCATAGTATTCCATGGTGTATATGTGCCACATTTGCTTAATCCAGTCTATCATTGATGGACATTTGGATTGGTTCCAAGTCTTTGCTATTGTGAATAGTGCCGCAATAAACATCCGTGTGCGTGTGTCTTTATAGCAGCATGATTTATATTTAATCTACCAAGTTTTATACTTTTATAGGCTGGGGCTTTTGGCCTACTCACTTTGTGCCAAGCCAAGGGAGGCACTGTGGTGAGTTCCCACGCACTCTTTCAAATTGTCATCCTTGGTCTCTGTCACCCTCAGGGATCCAGCATATGCTAGGTTCTGTCAGTGTTCCAGGACAAGCAAGACAGAAGTCAGTTCCTCATGCGGTACCCAGAAAATTTGGGACTTTGGATGCATGGCCCAATTATTTTCCTTCCCAGAGAGAAGATGGGAACTAGTGTTTTGGGCCTGCTTACTCTGTACTGAGTCAGAGTGAAGAGCTGTGGCATGACCTCCTCCTAGTTCAGACCATCATCTTTGTTCTCTGTAGTCCCTAAGGGTCTAGCATATGCCAGATCATGGGTGACAGGTTTTGAAGGGTAACCAATATTGAAAAATCTGGATGGTGATAGTGTTATGTCAGTGGTGAAAGCTATGTTGAAGTGAGTGTTAATATGCCTTCTTATAATCACACATCATGAACTTAATTTTAATCCAGCAATCAATTTTAAGTGCAATGTATCGTATTTACTGTGCTATTGAGAATATTTTTTAAACATCATTTAACAAAAGATGAGGTTAGAATAAGTTATTTGGGAAAATAGAAAGGACCATCCACATCCACATAATCCTGTTTCTTTTCCCATAGCAATACAAGGGAAGAAAAAGAAAGATGATCCAACATCAGGGAAGACATCTGCTAAAGCGGATAAGTCAAGACAAAGCTTCACATTTTCACATTTCCCTCAAATAATCATTTTTCTTCATTCTGAGGAAAGCGTATTTCATTTGCACAGGGCTATCTGGGAAACGGCAATGATTAATACTAAACGTACTTGGTCCTACAGCTGCCTTGCTCACAAGGAAGCAAAGGAAGAATGTCGGTTCTTGCTAGACAATCAGAGGGCACAGTGACTGTAAAATTAGTGTCAGAGTGGGCCCTGGTACCATTAAAATTTAGAACGAGGCAAGAACAGACTGTGTCATTTTCCCAGTCATAAGCTCTCGGTTTGAGCTGATCAATTCCATACAAGAAAGTAAGTGTCACAGAGTTAAACCTAAAATTCAACTGTTAGTGCAATTTTCTCTTACTAAATTTAATACTGGGTATATTGTGATTGAGAACAAATTTACATTTGCTTTGTCCTTTAAATGGAAAGGTGAAGTCTCCTCTGTGACCAAAGCTATGAACCCACAATACAATCAAGGGCTTTAGAGTTCTCAACCATGCAGCCTTTGCTGTCTTTGACACTTGAGTATTTTTCCTTTACTTCTTTATTTCCTGCTTAAAAAAATGGTTTAAAAATTTCTTGGACCTTCAGATTAAGTTTCTGAGAATCTAAAGATTTTTAACATTATTAAATTGTCTATTATAGTAAACTTAAAACTCACAATAAATCACTTTTCCTTGAAATACCAAAGCTAATTTGCGTAATTAATTTTACGACAGAAATTTTTGCATTGCTTTTATTAAATTTTCAATAGACACACACAAGTATTTAAATATATTTTTACAGAGTAAAGCGTATAAACATAATTAACTCCAAGATACCTACCAGTTCATCTAAGATAAAGCTAATGCTTTTGAAATTTGCTGCTTCCTGGTTCCCAATTCCTTGCCTCTTCTCTTAGAGCTATCACTTAAAACTTGAGTTTATGATTTTCTTGCATGTGTGTGTGTGTGTGTGTGTGTGTGTGTGCGTTTATCATATATGTATGCTTAATCAGAAAATTGTTTGACGGGAGGTTTTTAACGGCATAAATGGAAAGGCATTTTTACTTACACTCTAACGATTTGCTTTTTTTCGCTTAACTTTCTCTGGCTGCAATTTATCCATGTTCATGCACATGGATAGCTGGAACTCATTCACTTACCTTGCTGTATAGTATAGTATTCCATTGAATAAATATAACACAATTTGTATATTATTCTCTTGTTAATAGACTTTTGAATTATTTATAGATTTT
Organism: Mandrillus leucophaeus; assembly: GCF_000951045.1. Taxonomy (NCBI): domain Eukaryota; kingdom Metazoa; phylum Chordata; class Mammalia; order Primates; family Cercopithecidae; genus Mandrillus; species Mandrillus leucophaeus. Next base: position 1,845,717 of record NW_012107853.1, on the reverse strand, counting down.
TTGCTATTGAAATTACTGATATCTCCTTTGCCTGTGTATAAAGCTTTTCCCAGCTACCCCTTGTCCCTTCCTCCAAACTTATTTCTTCAGGCTTACCAACCACTCCCACTTCTCAAACTGTTGTTTTATCTCCTTGTTTCTGAACATGCTACTCTCTTAGACTTAAAAGGCCCTTTTCTACCCAATCTTCCTTGTGAACTCCAGTCTCTTCAATTTGGGTTATTGAATTTGACCACCTTAAACTCCCTTTGGATCCTGAAGTGAGTTCCATTAAAATTCTTATCATACTGTAAGTAATGGCCACTACACAGAAGATAAGCTTCTTGAAAAGAAAAACTACATATTTTATCTTTGTATTACTAGAACGAAGGCAACAAGAAAGAGCTGAATATTCAATATTTCTGACTCTATGTTATTTCCACCACACTGCCTAACTTTATGCATCTAAAAATGTCTCTTTAACATTGATACACACCTCACATATTCCATTATGCCCTTTGAATAAGTGATTTCCTATTTGTAGTCCATGGAATGCTTACCCCACCTGCTCTCCCTTGTTACTTCAAAAAGAAAAAAAAAATCCCACTGGAATTAATGGGGATTATAGCACTGATTTCAATAACACACACATTAATGCACACAGTCGGTACAAACACAGATGAAAACACCTCCTAGATAATATACTAAACCTGCCATGGATGCCAAGGTCCTACTTTGGAAAACATTACATTCAATGGACTCAAACTTCAGTGTGGTCCCTCGCAGAAGGCTCACACATTGAAATGGTTTTCGTAAACTGACATGTTATCAATAGGAAATTTGGTAATTTCCTTTTGTTGGAAGTTTCAGATTTTGCAAAGTCAATATACAGTATAAAATTGCAATTATTATTTTTGCCATTTATATGAATGGTCTATGTTTAGTTTCTAGGTTAACATTGGTCATGCTTAATATATCTCTCTGAAATTTTTTAATGAAAATATTTCATAGAAATAAATTATTTTTAAAAAGCTTTTGTAATCTTGCTCCTTCTAATGCAAAATTATTTTTAATGAAAGAATTGTAAGCTAAAATTAAGAACAAATCATATATCAATGCTTAGATAATTTTTTATTAGCTGCCATATTGATGGGGGTTGCCCAAGCATATGCCCTTGTATCACTAGCCAATTGAAACTCATTTTCACCAAATATAGCCCAGAGAGTACCCAAGAAGTTGGAGAAACTATACCACTTTCCCATCTTTATACCCCTAAATCCAGAATGCAGGGATCTCACAGGGAGGCAAACAAGCCACCAAATTCCATCCATAGAACGCATGCTGTGGGAAAGATGGGCAGAAACTCAACCTCTGTGTTCTCATCAATGGATCTCTTTCTGCATGTGTTGATACACAGCATACCAAAAAAATGGGGGTGGGAGGAAAGGGAGGCAGTGCTATTCCCATGTTGGGATCTTTTATGATTTGAGATAAAGCGTTAAAGGCAAGGACAGCAAGAGAAAAGTAGCTCTAAGGGCATGCCTACTGGGAACAGTGGTTTTTATATTTCACATGATACCAATGTCACAATAGGCTTTTGATTCTCTCACTTAGAAGACATAGTAGTAGTAAGAGAAGTAGTGGTAGATTCACTCCAAGTGAATTATGCTAACTGTAATTTATCAAGGGATTGTGTCTTTAAATATATTTTAAAGTGTCTTTTGTATCTAGATCTGATAGCGGTTTGGTGCTAGCATCTAAGAGGCTATTGGAAGAAGCTAAAGAGGCTAACTAATCCTCTATCCCCATTTACAATGTTTTGGAAAATGCCAAGCTTGAATAGATATTTCACTTTTCTATAATAACTAAGCAGAGAAAAGTAAAAATAGTCTAGGATTTAGGAAAACACATTACAGTGTAAGGGCAGACAGTGCATAGCCCAGAAAACCCAAAAGAACATATTTCAGGAAAACGGATCTAAAAGATGCAATATCAATGAAAAGAAAATAAAACTCTTACTTCAAGTGTGTAGTAAAACAGATTTTGACCTTTGTAGAGTGTGAAAGGGAAATATAGTAAGAGAATTCACTCAGATGAAAATGTTGGCTCAAGGAAAGTGATGAAACAAAAGACTATAAGGGAAATTGTTAAATGATAGTAGAAATATACTTATTTTAAGCAAATCAGCTATGCACAAGACACACCAGTGGTTCCTCCATAAAATGCAGGGTAAAGATATGAACAAAAAGTAGAATATTATAAATACAGTGCAAGAGAGAGGAGATGCAATTTAATGATTAGAAGTATTTGTGAAAAAAATAATCCACAAAGAAATAGAAAGAGAGGCAATTATCAAAGAGGACATAGAAAGAATTCCAAAACCAAAAAAAAAAAAAACAAAAACAAAAAAAAACAAGCTACAATTAGAAGAGAAACGCTGCTTGTGCAAAGTTAATCAAAGAAGTCTCATCTAGATATTTCTTAGCTTTTCCTTTATAATTTTAATGATAGAAGTTTAGAATCCTGTATGGAATTGCATAACATAATTTTTAAAAACTAAACAAAACACACTAACTTCAGACTTCTCATAATACCAAGTTTCTGCAAGACCTATGTCAATCCCTAAATACTTAGATAAAGCGGCTAATAATCTGAAAATTGTATATCCAGCCAAAGTCTCCTTGGTGTGCAATGGTAATATTCAAATGTGCATATTTTCTAAGAAAGTTTCTTAAATAATTACCTTCTCTGAATGAACAAGATTCGTTTGATATCAATGTTAAATATAAACTACTACCAATTTAGTATCAAATTTTATGTATAAATAACATAAATTTGAATGAGGAAACTTCACAAGGATCTGAAGTTATTTATTTGTCATACATACAGAAAAATCTATTATTTTGGTTTTGTGGTTGATCATTGAGAAATGTCAGTAAATGTTATTTGATAAACTTTAATGCATTAAAGTCATAAAGAAAATGAAGAAAAATTTTGATTTTGTAACATTTAAAACAAATGAAACCCCAAAATCTTCTGTTTATCCAAAGTGCTAAAAACTGAGTATAGCAGCAAGCAGCTATGAGGAAAAATCTTTGAACAATGTATGAAGGACAATGCTAATTTTTTAAATGTGTGAAAGCTCCTATTTTTAAGAAGAAAAATAGTAACAACAGGATAGTCAAATGTGCAAAGCACATAGTCAGAGAGTTCATAAGAAAGAAAATCATCGATAGAATCTACACTGTTAGGCAACTTTGTAAGGAAAATATTATTTACTAAATAAAGATTATTTTGTTTAATTTTTGTCTGATTGATATTCTATTATCTTTAACATCATTCTAATCAAACACTAACTTCAAATCAAAACGTATGAATTTATGTTTTCTCAAATGTTTAATATATTTATAAATTAAGGCACTAAAATTTTTAGATGACTGACATACCAGATTATCTTATATATTTTATCAAAAGCATATCTTAAAGAGCAGAAACATGATACAGTTACAAAATTCAGTACTGCTCATACAATGAATTGTTTATCAAAACACAAAGATTACAATTTGTACTGTCTTATCTCCAATCTGATTCTCATTATGTTTCTAATTCTATTTCTCAGTTTTAATTTATTCCTGGGATTTTTATTCTTCTCACATAACTTAAAGAGGAATGTTTAACATTTCAAACCAGCTAAAGGTTTGCTAATTGGTTAATGTTTCACTATTCAAGGCCATACTGAATACTGGGGTGATTCTGCTCAAGCCTGTTATTCAGTGTGCTATTTCACTCTTATTTTGTTCTTATCTATCAAAATGTAAATATAATGTTTTTGTTAAAAAGTTACTAATAAGAGAAAAACATGTGGTTTCAAGGATTCCACTGAACACTATCTGGGAGACTGAGCCCAAACAAAAAGACAAACATGCACAAAACATGATATTAGAAAAAAGAAAAAGAGAGCAAGCTATCTCATTGACAAATAATGTGCTTCCTTAAGTAGAAAAATTGAAAAGACTCTACAAGAAAACTCTTAGAAACATTAATAGATTGCTAGATATAATATCAACATAAATCAATAATTTTTCTATATACCTGTAATATACAATTGCAGAATATTAAGAAAAAATTCTAATAATCATAGCAAGAAAAAGTATAAGGGAGCATGATGTAAAGCTAAAATAATGTATATGATGTTTAAGATGAAAATTAGAAAAAGCTAAAATAATGTATATGATGTTTAAGATGAAAATTAGAAAATATTATTGAAGATAATAAAAGAGACTTGAGAGATATACTATGTCTAGGGAGTCATAGATAATTCAATGTCATGAAGACACCAATTTTTTTCAAAATAATCTGTAAATTTAGTTAATTTATAGTAAAGTTCAGTGTGTGGTTTACTGTTGTGGACTTTGAAAAGTTAATTCTAAAATTTACATAGAAGAGTAAGGGCTAAACATAGTCAAGGCACTTTTGAGGAAAAAAAAATCAGACTTGTTATATTATAAATTAATATTTTAGTATTTTTATTAATTGAAACAGTGTCTCATTGATGCGGGGATCAATAAATGGAAACTATGTCATGTAGAAAATCACGTATATATGCAAAAACTTGATAAACAAATACATATTATTATTATTTTGAGATAGGGGTCTCACTATTTTGCCCAGGCTGGTCTTGAACTCCTGGTGTAGAGCGATCCTTCCACCCCAGCCTCCCCAAAGACATAAATTGTTGATCAATGAGGGGCTAGAGTGTAAGTAATGCTGGGCCAATTGATTATCTATTTGTAAAAAAAAATATTAAGTAGCCCCCTACTTCATATCTACACCAAAATAAATTTCAGGTGAATTAAAGAGATATGTTAGAAGGAAAACTTAAAACATTTTTTAAAAATCGGTTTACTATAAAAACTTATAGCCTTTGAAGAAGAACAAATTAATTTAATTTCTTAAACAAATTGCAAAAAGAATACATCTTACTAAACGAAATGGAATATTTTGTGTATATGAAACTTTAAAACTTTTGTACAGAAAAGATACACTAAGCAAGCAAAACAAACAAACAAAAAAGCCAAGTCACTATCTAGAACACATTTGAAATGTATATCGCCAATAAAAAATTCATAGAAAGAATATGAATATGTAATATACAAATCACAAATAAAAGGCCAAAATAAAAGAGACCAAAACATGCGTATGAGCAAAACAGAAAAGAAGAATCTCAAAAGGCCAATAAAAATGTGGAAAACTAGCTTAAAATTATGAAAAAAAAATTCCTTCACAAGAGAAATTAAAAATATCAACTATTTAGAAATAAACTTAATTGTTCATTATTATAAATAAGCAGTTCTTAATAAAGTACAAAAATTTAACATCTGATTCACAGAATTAGAAATAGTAATGGCTATAAATCACATAAAATGGGTTGGTATCAGTTGAATAAATGAAAAAAGAAAATCCACAATCTGATATTCTTTTCCCTATCAAATTTGGAGAAAATTGAAGTATATCCACTGTTGGTGAGGTTGAAGTTATTCAGACACTCACATGCCTCTCAAAAATGCATCAATAGTAAAAATATTTTGGGAAAATATATAGCCAAGAATGTACTAATATTTCAAATTTCATATCTACGAGTCTAGGAAATATATTTCCACTTCTCTATCCCAAATAAATAAATAAATAAATATCTGTCAAGACAAAATGTCTCCAACAACCTTGTAACAATGACAAAAACAAATAAAAACCTGCAATAAATGGAGAAAAAAATTTTTTTTTAATCTGCACAATGAACTAATATTAGGTATCAAAATGTTCAGTGTAACATCAATCCAAAATTAGGAAGCAAAACTGTGTTATAGTGTGGTTATATATATGTGAGGAAAAATATTAAAAACTTACAAACAACTGTTTATTTCTTATAGTGCACTTGTGAGTTTTCTTTGTCATTTTGTATATGCTCCTAATCTTTCAATCTTCCCATTATGCATGGGTTATTACACCTATGATTTAAAACAACAACAACTTGTTTGTATTCAAGCAATTTACATTTTAATCCTGTCATTAAATTATCGACTAACCCTGATATCAACACTCTATACTTCTATTATCTTTATCTATATATATATATTTATATCTATCAGTAAATATAATGTAAATTTACAAAATATATTTACAAAAAACTTGTGTTTGTTTTTAACATTTTAATTTTTAATTTGTTGTTTATAGAAAGAAAGCTATATCCTCCTTTTTGGAGGAACTGAGATCTTTCAGATGTCCGTTAGGTTAAAATTGGACTTCACAATTGTTTTGTACAATTCAAATAACTTTAAAATATTCATGAAGAGAAACGTTTCTTTAAGAAACTATTCAACTTGGTAGAAAGTTTGTTGTTAATAAACTCTAGAAGTTAAATAGAATGTGAAATAATTCTATTTTAAAAATGTTGCTCTGTGAAATCTAAAGGGATTTGTCATGGAGAGAGAATGATTGACACTTTGGTAGCTAAGGAAGCTAAAATAAATTTTCTCTGATTGGGAAAGAGAAATTCGTAAACCCTATTTCATTCATTCATTCATTCATTCATCCAAGTTATGGACAGAAATGGGCATCATCTCTGAATTCTGAACATCCATAATGGAGTTAGTCTTCTAATCATGTAAACATAAAACTCAGGGTCTTGCATCGTGGGAGATACAGAGACAAAGAAATTGGGATTTGTTGGGAAATGAATGAATTTGAAAGGGATGGAAGTAATGCCTCCTGGTCGTAAAGCATTTTAGGGGTGGCTAGTGGTGAGGGATAAAGGAAAAATTGACAATGACAATTTTCAACAAAAACAAAAATCCCTCGTTCAATTTCCACATGAACTGGAGACCCTGGAAAAACAGCAAGTATATTATTTGAATTTCTGAAATGTATATAACGAGCAGTTCATAGTTAGAACACCTGATGACTAGGTTTTATTTGCTGGGATGGATCAGAATTTGTTGAAGTTTTTTTGTTGTTTGTTTTTTATTTTGTGTATGTGTGTGTGGTTGTGTACATGGTATGTGTTCCTTTTCTCTTCCTTCTCTCCCTCTTGCCCTCTTGTTCTCTTCTTCCTCTTCTCCTTCCCTTTCTCCTCCTCCTCTTCCTCTTTTTCCTCCCCCTCCTCCTCCTCCTCCTCTTCCATTGTTTTTCTTCTTCTGAGATTTGCTATTTAAAGCTTGTGAAAGCATGTGGTAAGGAAGAAAGAAAAAACATATCATACATATATCACTTAACAGGGCTAGTGTTGCCAAGGTTGGAGTGCAGTGGCTATTCACAGCCTGAACATTGCTCACTGCAGCCTACAACTCCTGGGCCCAAATGATCCTCCTGCTTCAGTCTCCTGAGTAGCTGGGACTACAGACTAGAAAGGTATATCCCGTATGGGTCTTGAAGGAGACCAAAATTAGCATTTGTTTGTCCTTAGAGAGAGACTGTTAAACAATGTGTCCTGAATAGAGAAGGCAACACAATTCTGTCTCACATTCTAATTTGAGAGATGAGCAGAGTGTTGACGTGCTTGAAGGGACATACACAGCTGTGGTTGTCCAAGACTTTTTGTGTTGACTTGGGCAACTATATGCTTATTAACTGCTGTATGCACTGTATAGCATTTTCTGTCAGTTACAATTTCAAATGTAATTCTCTTCATCCATCCCTTTGGCCCCATGTCCTTCCAGCCTCTTCCTCTCTGTATTCCTCCTCCCCTGTCTCCTTCTTATAGCTATATCTAAGGTAAAGGACTCTATCCTCTATTTCTGACATAACCAGGAATGCTAGAAAAGGTATTTATGCATCTGTGGTGGTGATTTGGAGACTAAATAATTTCCTGGGGCCACTTAGGTAAACATGCGTAGACACAAGTGGAGCAAGAGTAAGACTTAAACGTTAATTAATTCATTAAATGGCTTAATGAAAAGGTACAATATATACCTACTGCTCTACTGGCCTGGAGGGTGCAGAAATAAAAAAATAAATAAATAAATAAAAAAAACACGCAAAAAAACACAACAAAAAACTGTTGTCCTTGCCCTTAAGAAATGAATATAATAATGAAAATGAAAAAATATATATATAATTGTTACATGCGTATCATTCTACATAGTAATTAGGCAAAAATTGTAAACAGTAGATATCAATGACAGTAATTAACATTGCTCTTACATAAACAAACATACAATTACAGCTTAAAAAACAAATCTTTCCTAATATAAATCAGCATCAGTATTCACCACTTTTTTTTTTTCAGTTGCTATCTACATGTGGAGTAATTCTCTCATCATTCTTATGTGCATTGTCATTCTGACTCCTCATCTGTATGGACAGAGGCCCTGGATCTAAGACCTCAACAGCCACAAGTCCTTATTTTATCTCTCTTGCAACCACCAGCTATAGCAAAGAATTTTGGATTTTGTTGGTGTACTGCTGTTTAAGAGATGATCTTGGGGAACACATTCGGGATCCTCTGTTTATCATGCTTACAGTTTCTTAGATTCTGTGGCACTGAGATTACAAAGCTGTCTATGGTTATGCTGGAAGTGATGGTGTGATCTACCTCCACAGATGGGTCAGAAGAAGAGACAAGCAGGAGGCAAAAATTAGAAAAGGGCTTTGCATAATTGATGTCTCCAAATTTTGTGATAGAGTAAGCCTAAGAATGTTATGGTCAACTCAAGAGTGGTTAAGAGACTGATAAGAAAGAAATCTATGAGAGAAACTTAGGAAATTTAGGAACTGGCACCAAGTAGAGGTTTGCAAAATTTAGTGTACTTGGCCGGGTGCAGTGGCTCACACCTGTAATCCCAGCACTTTGAGAGGCCAAGGTGGGCAGATGACCTGAGGTCAGGGGTTCAAGACCAGCCTGGTTGTGAAACCCCATCTCTAGTAAAAATACACAAATTAGCCGGGCATGGTGGTGGGAGCCTGTAATCCCAGCTATTCAGGAGGCTGAGGCAGGAGAATCGCTTGAACCTGGGAGGTGAAGGTTGCAGTGAGCTGAGATCGCACCACTCCACTCCAGCCTGGGCAACAGAGTGAGACTCTGTCTCAAAAAAAAATAAAAATAGTATACTTAATAATCACCTAATAATCTTATGAAAATTCTGATTCCTGACCTCCTCCCCAGGAAATATGCCCCATTCAAGGGGCCTGGTCATTCCAATGCAAGCTCCAATGTCTTTGGGGAGTACTGGTTGAGAGGCAGATAATGGCAGGCTCATCTCTCAGCTGTCATTGAGTTTGGGTGGTGGTGGGTAGGCTCAGCTCCCAAGCCTGCAAGAGAAAGCAGCTCCTAATTCAACTTGTGTTACCTTTCCTTTAATAGTTCCCAAGAACATGTAATCTTTAAGTGGCCACAGCCAGTTTGACTTCATTAGTCTTCTGCAAGAAGACACTGGGACATGTAGAGAGGAGTGAGCACGGACCATATTTTTTATTTCTTCTCTACTCACTCTTACCCACTGCACAAAAAGGCTTTTAGAAATTTATGCCTAGATGGGATTTACATATGCAAAATATTGATTTATGATTTTAAGGTTAAAATCAATTTCTTCCAATTCTCCATGGTCTGCTGATGCATGGAGTTCCATTAAGAAGGAAATAGTTTTTAATTCTATTTTCCATTTCTATAATTAAGGTTAAAAAGCTTCCAATGCAACTACCTATTGAAGGGATTTATACTCAAAAGTTATTTAATATAAATGTGATTCATATTAGAGTCTTTCCTGTTCATAGCAACTAATATAAGGGAAGGGGTGGGGTCAGTCTCAGGAAGAAAAGAGAGTCAGAGACTGGTCACACTGAAGACAAAAAATACTTCACAATTTTTTCTATTTTTTTCCTTTCTTTTCTTTTTTTCTGACATGGAGTCTCGCTCTGTCACCAGGCTGGAGTGCAGCAGTGCGATCTCGGCTCACTGTAACCTCTGCTTCCCAGGTTCAAGCGATTCTCCTGCCTCAGGCTCCCGAGTAGCTGAGACTACAGGCACCCGCCACCACGCCCAGCTAATTTTCGTATTTTTAGTAGAGACGGGGTTTCACCATGTTGGTCAGGATGACCGTGATCTCTTGACCTCGTGATCCTCCCACCTCGGCCTCCCAAAGTGCTGAGATTACAGGTGTGAGCCACCGTGCCAAGCCCATAATTTTTTCTTAAAGCAACAACAAGGCAGATGCTACTACACTGAAGAAGTAGGAGGAGTTGCATTTGGAATGAAGTAGGACACATAGTTGTTTTTGTTCTCATTAGAGCATGAAGGGACGCTTCAGCTGGATCTGTGATCACAAATGCCCAAGGTATTGGAGCAACTCTGATCCTAGTTAAGGCCAAATAAACAAGCTGATAGAAAGACTCCAAGCCTGAAACATAGGAACAAGCCAGAAATAGTTTTCCCAAGCAATAGGGTTTCTGCAAATCATAGTGACACCCAAACAAGTGAACCTCTTAGAAGCTCTGCCAACCATGGAGCAGAAAAACAGGGGAAGGTGAACTCGCAAGATATTTGGGGATAACGCCAAAATTTCTATTAAGATCCATTTTGATGGTTATGTTTAGTAAGCCAGTTTGCACCGACTTGTTTTTTTAATAGCCTTATTTACATTACATTTGTTTTGTCATATCTGTTACTATAAATTTGATTGTTAAATGTAGAATAATGTCATATTTCCCGGATTTCAAAACATAATTGATTTTCAAATGAATCATCAATTTCATAACAGCTTTTAGGGGATGTAGAGCAAAAAGAACCTACCACATGAAACGTACATATAGATGTATGCATGTGTGAAAAATACAAAGTGCATTTAAGAGAAGTTATTGTATTTCTCCGTATCATTCCGATCATGCCAGCTTCCCTCTCTCTGTCTTCTGCGTTCAGCTGTACAGTTACACAAAGCCCCAGAGGTCACACGATGATGGGATGGCACCTGCCAGAATGGCAGGCAAATAGGATAGGAGATATTCAGAAGACACTTTTGTGTCAGCTTCCCATTTCCAAACCTATTAAACAAGGGCAGTCTTCAGTGCTGCCTGAGTATATGCCATTATGAAAATCCCATACAGAGGAGGAATATATCTTCGGGTTCTAAACTGAAAAAATAGAGGCCTTTCAAAACAAGCTATTTAGGAACTATGTTCCTTCTTCACTCACAGCCCTCACTAGAAACTCTGGAAGAACAATATATAGTTGACTTGTCCAAGGCAAAAAGGGGTTGCTTGCAAGGCCTGCCTGCATCTGTCAACACAAAAATATTTGCCCACGTACAGATGAAATATAGCTCAGCCAGACAGTGTGCGGGTTTGCCATTTGGGGAAGCGTACCTGTGTTCTAAGATTAACTGGGAATCTGAAACACTCTGTTAAAGATTTACTATTAATCCTTAAGAAATGTAGGGATTTTGCTGCCTGTAGTAAGACCACGGTGCTTTTTTTCCTCCCTCGATTCTAAGTGCTGTGATGATTGAAATGGTGAAGTTCCTTCGGAATGGGGCAAGTTGCCTCCCTCCATCTACTGTTGGGGAGCTCAGACCAGCCCTGAGCTTCCCATTTCAAGGACAGGAATTTCCAGAGGGACTAGTTAGTTGGCTTCCCTGTTACGGGTCTTTCCATTTTGTGAGGTGGTGCCTCTATTTTAGTTCAGGATTTTCCCCTTCAATTCTGAGTAAAGGTAATAGCTCACTGGCTTCCCTTTAGTACGTGTTTCCAAAAATCATGCATGGCAGTGGTAGTAGGGACAGAAACATTGCAAACCACACAAAGTAGCTGGAAGAATGTTCCATCTACTTTTTTGACTTCATACATTTCACTATTGAGTGTATAAATTTTAAATTAAATATCAAATTCATCTGTAATGGTTAGCATCATTACAAATGGCTCCTATATTGAAAAATATTACCAGTTTATAGAGTAAAGTAAGATTATAAGATGCTTTAAGAAGTAAATTTGCAACACTTGTGTTTGTTCCTTTAAGATGCATTACTCTGTGACCCTTGCTAGGATTTCAGACACCTGGAAAAGCCCAAAAAGTAACACAGCCTTTACAGTAGTAACAAATAGTGGAAATCGGTGGACTGGGACAGAAATCAATCCAGAGAATTCATATCTTCTCTCTTCTCCATGATGTGCAGGGCAGAGGATACTTTAACCTGGAGCAACATTAAAATCAGATGCACGCCTGTAATCCCAGCACTTTGGGAGGCCGAGGCGGGCAGATCACAAGGGCGGGAGATCGAGACCATCCTGGCTAACATGGTGAAACCCCGTCTCTACTAAAAAATACAAAAAATTAGCCAGGCGTGGTGGCAGGCGCCTGTAGTCCCAGCTAATCGGGAGACTGAGGCAGGAGAATGGCGTGAACCCGGGAGGCGGAGCTTGTAGTGAGCTGAGTCTGGGCAACAGAGCGAGACTCCGTCTCAAAAAAAAAAAAAAAAAAAAAAATCAGATGCAGACCCTTATCATGGCAGAGGCTGGCGAGCCCTCTCCTAATTGATGAAGGAGCTTATTGGGCAGGAGCCATGCATAGAAGGGATGATTTTCTTTGTAAAAACTCTTCAGCCATAAAAAGGAATGAGTTCACTGGGAGTTGAACAATGAGAACACATGGACACAGGGAGGGGAACATCGCACACCGGGGCCTGTAGGGGCGTGAGGGGAAGGAGAGGGAGAGCATTAGGACAAATACCTAATGTCATGCAGGGCTTAAAACTTAGATGATGGTGGATAGGTGCAGCAAACCACCATGGCACGTGGATACTTATGTAACAAACCTGCACATTCTGCACATGCATCCCAGAACTTAAAAGTAAAATAATAATTGAAAAAAAAAAAAAACCCTCCACAATTCCTCATCAATGTGTGAGGAAGCAGAGGGGCTCATCAGGAAATCAGATATAGAATTCATTTCTTGGACAAAAAATGAGAAGGAAAAAATATTAAACCAAGGATCGCCCTGTTTTTGTTGCCACTACTCATACACACACACACACACACATACATGCACACTAACACTTCTGAGAATGGACGACATTTCACAGTTGAAGAGTGTGTGGTTGCCGAGCTGCTTGGTAGTTAGCTCCATATTCATGAGCTTCTGCAGAGGCAACCCAGATGGCCAAATGATAGCCAAGTTTTTTGTTCCTTGGCCTCAGCTTTTACTTACAGACAATAATCTTGTTTTATTTAATAGTTATTTATGTATTTAATGATTCATTTGTTCATTCAATAGTGATTCATTGAGCATCTAGTATTTGCCAGACAGCCTCCTAGTTGATGGGCGTACAATTATTGTGCTTTCAAGAAGATATAATCTTGAATAGAAAATATAATACTAGTCTATGTTATTAAGCAGAAAATATCAAGTGACTTACAAGAAGTACAGAGAAGTTGCTATGAAAGCTCTGAGAATGAGAAAGAGGGAAGGTCTTTATGCTGTATGCTATTAGAAAAAAGAATAGGAAGGAGATATGTTATCAGGTTTTTAAGAAGTAGGATGACGTATGGTACTTAGGGCATAGTTCAAGCATATACACATCCATATAAAATCTGAGTCACTTACAAGAGGAATGATGATAGAAGAGACGTAGCCAAAGACAAGAATGTTATAGTCGCTTGACAATGGTCTTGCTTTCTGGCAGGCCGAAAAATGTGAACTGAACACTAAGAAATAAATTAAAAGAGGTATCAATTACATTGCATTTTGGAAAAAGTAACACAGATCAATACACAAAGAATATGTTTTTTAAATGTACATTTGTTTGAAAAATCATCCTACTTTTCTGGATGATTTAGGAGGAACACATTGGGTGAACATAATCTCTGACATCTCACAATAATCATTCCTTTATGTTTAACATCAGCCTGATCGGCAGGCTCATTCTTAACCCAGGCACCTCATATTGAATCATCTATTATGTGTCTCATGGTACCTGTGCTTAAATGTGTTTATTTTTCCCTAAACAAGTTCTAACTTAGTACACTTCCGGTGTGCTAAATACCATTCTGAGCTCCGGGATTTAGGGGTAAAAAAGAGACAGAAGAGTCTCTTTCCTGAAGGAATATTTTCAATCTGCAAATAAACATCTAATTGATTAATCTAATTGATACACTAATTGATAAACACATTACAATATAACTTCAGACAGTGAGTATTATTTTTTTAAATGACAGGATAAAAGCATTTATGAGGGCTGTTTTGAATGGGGGGCTACAGAAGTACTCTCTGAGTGAATATAATTTGAGGAAGTCTCTGAATGAAGTGAGGAATCAAGTCATGTAAAGATTTGAAGGCGGGAGTGGATATTTTCTGCAGAGGAGCTAGCAAATATAAAGGAGATAATATAGGGCCGGGGAGATCATGATTTTAGGATTATAGTATATGTATGAAGGAAAGCTATTGGAGGATTCTTTGTTGTTTTGACCATCAAAGGAGTATTCCAGTTGCTGTGTGAAGAATAAACTGTAGCAGGACAAAAGTAGAAGTACTTTGGAAAGCCCGTAATGCTGGCTCTCAATACGACACAATTGTAAAGGATATGAAAAGTATTCTTCTTGTGTTCAGGAAATGTTCTGAAGCTTCAACTAACAAGACTTGTTCATGGGTTGGAATATGGGCCAGGAGGGAAAGAGAAATTGTACTTTTTTTTTTGGCCTAAGCAACTAGGTGAATGTAGAAAGCGTTTACTGAAACAGAGGAAGCTAGAAGCGAAATCAACCAAAGGGCAGGGTGTGGTTGTGAGAACTGTTTTTGATAAATTAAGTTTCTGGTAAGAAGTGGATATATACCTGGAGCTTTAGGGAGAAGTTGGAGATAGAGACATATCTGAGAGTAACTTAAAGCCAAGGGTCAGGATGAGATTACTCGGGAAGAGCATTTAGTGGAGAAAAGGAGAGCAAGGAACAAACTTGAGAAATACCAACGTCTTTGAGGTCGGTAGGAGAGGAAGGAGGCAGAAAAGAAGACAGAGGAAAAAGAGCAATGTGATAAGATAGCACCTTCTCTACGTGGAGAAGCCTAGAAGACAGGTAAAGAAAGTGTTATAAGAAAGAACATCTGCTGTGATCAATGTTGCTGAGAGGCCAAGGAAGATGAGAATTGAAAATTGACCATTTGGTGTTATAATCTAGACGTAGTTGGTGACCTTGACAAAAGATGGAGTGACATTGACAGAATGGCAGGGAATAAAGTGGAGGAGGCTCAAAAAGAGACATTTAGGGGGAGGAAGTGCAAATAGTGAGTATAAACCACTCTTCTAAGAGCTTTGCTATTAGGGGAATAAAGTTTCCAGGTGGTAAGTGGAGGGGTGGGTGTGTTCTCCCAGTTGGACTATATCACTGCATAAGACAGTGTGCTGCTGGGAATGATCACAAGCACGCTAGGGAGTGCCAACTTGATGATGCATGAGAGAGAGGATATGACTGCAAGAGCAAAGGACTTGAAGAGTCTCAAGGAGATAAAGGTACAATGCTCAAGTGGTGGGTTTGGCTTTTTGTGGGAGCAGAGATGGTGCAGTCACTGCAACAGGAAGGCAGGTGGAGTATGGTCCCAATGGAAGGGAGGTTGGTGGACTGGGTGGTGGGAAAACGAAGTCCTTGTCTTATTCGATGTTTAATTGAAGGATATACTGAAACATTTGCTCTAGAGAGAGCCAAGGAAGGAAATGAGCATATGCAATGTAGTCAGGAAAAATGCTCCCAGGCACATCGCAGTCCCATGTGAAACCCAGATACACAGTTCCTGGAAAACAGTGGGAGCAGATGGGACCAGCCTGACAGGCATCCTCCAGAGAGCAAGACGGAGGGATACCAGGGGAGCTCTTTTTAAGTAAAGGCTGACGTCGAGCCTGAGGCTGATTCACCATCTGCCAACAGGCTCTGCTGTGACAAATCAAAGGGCAATCTTTCCAGGTCTGTGAAGGCAAAATGCTGACTCCAGAAAGCGTGTGTATGTGCATGTGTACTTGCATCCAAGGGTCCTGTGTGGGAAAGGTACTGTGTCGTCGTGAGAAGAGAGCAAGACAGAGACTGGAGACATTCAAGTTCTAGTTCCCTCTCTTTTCCAAACTTGTGTGTGATTTTGGACAAAACCCAAAAAGTCTCCCAAACTTTTGATACTTGGCTGTAAAAAAATAATAATAATAAAATAAATAAGGGGCTACCCTGCAGCAAACTCCTCCATGAAACCAGCAGTCAAGCTTCTATCTCTTTCAGGCATGTCTGAGTTCGTGGGCCGCAGTCCGGGCTTCTCCCTCTGTTCTTGACAATCACTGTGGTGATGTTTAAGGAAATAGGGTTGCTGGGCTTGTAGGGATCAGCCAAACCACAGCACGTGGAAAAGCATTGAGAGGAACAACCGTTTTGTGACAACCGTGCTAAAAACAAAACAACAAAACAGCCCAGTAGTAGAAAAAGCAAATTTCGGAGGAAATTTCTTGAAATTAGGAAAAAGGTGTGGCATGCACACAAGGAGGGCTTCCTCCCCTACTGAAAGCTGTTCTCACTACGACAAACAAAAGGGTGGAAATGTGCTTCCATCACATTCACTGGCCGTGAAACACAGGAAGAATATTCAGAAAAAATGGGAACCTGTGAGCAAGTAAAGAAAGCTTGCCTTCATACCACCAGGTTGAAGGCAAACTTGAATTGACCTGTCTTATGCTGGCATCATATTCTTTTTCTGTCGCAAATTGTCTCAATAATCTAAAGATTTAAAGGGAATGGGGAGAACAGGCATGCAGAAAGCTGGCTTTGAAGATCATCTCAGCCAGAAAATAACTTTGGCTTATTTAAGACTCTACACGTACACAGCATTATTTTATTTATGTTTTGTGGTTCAGGGGTCCAAAAACTTCCTGGTACTTCTAAGTACTTGAAAGCTAAAATGATGCCAGGACAGACTAAACAGAAAACAGACTTTTAAAGTTTCTTCAGCCAGAATATTGAGGTTTTTCTATGATAAACTATATAGAATTTAATTTTCCTCAACTACTTAGGAATTTTTCCTCTTGTTTTATTTTATTTCGTTAATTTTTTACTCTCTGTCATAAATTTCTTTTGATGCCAAATGAAATGCTGGAGAAAGATCAATAATTTTGAGCTTACAGCATTTTATTGATCTTCTTTTCTCTTTTTTAATTTTTATTTGTCCAAAGGGGGAAATAACAGAGGAAATAGGTTAACGGGCAGGAGGGGGGTGAGGGGAATCGTGATTTTCTTTACTGTCCTTTTATCCTTTCTAAAGTGTAGTTCAAACAAACATTCTCCTGCCAAAGCAGTCAGTGATGGTGCAAATCAAAGTCTCTCCTTGCCTTGTTGGTAAAAGCAGGCATCCGACAGTTGGGTCCAAAGAACAGGCTTTCATTACAGAGGAGACCAGTGCTTTGCTAGCTTCAGAACACTCTGAGAGATAAGGGGATTTCAACTTGGACTCTTTTTTATTTTCTGTACCATTTAATTCTCAAACACATTCCAGAACATCTTAAAGAGGTTAGGATGCCATTAATGCCTTATTAAGGCGAGTCGTGTGATCTTTCTTGGAGGTGTTTAAAAGAAAAAAGAGAATTACTAAAAGAATTTTGATATAACGAATTTAGCATTTAAAGCTCCTTCTATATTCCCAGAAAAGCACCAAAATATTTCACTCTTATCATAGCAAAATCCCTGGGATAGTGATCACATGACCATGTGACCAATGAAACAGACTTCTGTCTTCCTGTCCCCACTTCTGTCTACTCACCATCAATGTCTGCTTTCACTTTAGAAGTGAAAGCTCATGAGGGTTCTTTTAGAAACAGGCAGTCTAGACCTAATGGCTGGAAGCCCTGGTGCCGTGTTTTCCTGATGGTAAGCACTGGGGAGTGACCCTGTCCTGTTGGTAGGCAGTCACCAGTCGGGCTCAGATTCCTCTCATCCTGCTCTGCACTGACTTCTTCAACCAATTATGATTGCTTATTGATCACCACAGTTGCAGTCTACAGCATTAAAATTCTTCAGAGGTTCTCTCTCTGCACTCAAAGAGGTGCTAGAGTACTGGTTTCTCCCCTTTCACAAATCCAGCCTTTCTTGGAGGATTATAATGGTACCTATAAGTGGTGCCTCTCACACCAGCCTCCCAAGTAGCTAGGACTACAGCCATGTGCCACCACACCCAGCTAATTTTTCTGGTTTTGTAGAGACAGGGTCTCACTACATTGCCTAGGCTGATCTCAAACTTCTAGGATTCCCAATGTGCTGGAATAACAGGCATGAGCCACCACCTTCAACCTCTTTAGTTTCTAAAAGCACATACCACCCTAACTTTGAATCCTTCTAATAAACTCCCTTCTTGCTTAAGGAACTAGATATATATTTCCAACATTTGCAATCAAGAGTCTTAAACTAAGTAGCATAAAGTGCAAAGATAGACAAATATTTACACATGAAGGATACAGGTTCAAAAGAGGGAAGCTCACTGGATGTTGGTTTCACAACTGGTCTGGAAGCCAATCATAGATATTCAGTGGTTGTTTGAGGAGATCTCTCATTGGCATTGAGCTGCGGGTTGGCACAAATATCAGAACATGCTTCTTTGATCTGTCTCCATGCAGTCTCATTGGGCCATCTTCATTATTGTCTTGATCTTCACCTCCTAGAAATAAAAAGGAACCTTTCTCAGTGTCCCCAAGACTTAGTGAAGTCCAGACCATACTGTGTTGACCACATTTCATTTCTTTTGTCTTTTTTCTAGAGTGTCCTATGGGAGTTCTACCCTTACCCTACTCCCACTCCTCTGGTCAAGGGACTGACTCTTCACCAATCCCATTCCAGTCAAGGTTTCTCTAGGACCTATTTTTGGCCTTTTCTGAAAGCTAGTTGTTTCCTGTGGCAAGGCTCAGCTTTCCACCAGGAGCTCTAAGTCAGTACCTATAATTAAACTCCCAAGTGACTTTGAGTCTTTAGGTGGTGGGCATAATTTTGAACTGACCTTTTCTGTTACAGCCATAGTCAAAGAGAGATGCTCCTCATCCCTCAGTAGCAGCGCAATACATCAGTTAAGAATACACAATCTAGAATGGGTTGCTTGAGTTCAAACCTTAGCCCTACTGCTTGGAAGCAGAAGAGAAGAAATGTCTCAATTTCTCTTCTGCAAAACAGGGATGATACTATAGCCCAGTAACTGGCAAATTTTTTCTAAAAGAATCAGATAATACATATTTTACGCTTTGCAGCCAAGAGGTGAAATGGAGGATATTATGTAGGTACTTATTTAACCATTTAAAAGGTAACCATTTAAAAATGTAAAAACTGTTCTAGCTCACAAACCGTAGTAAAACAGGCAACTATCTGGTTTCACGGGCTGTAGTTTGCTGACCTCTGAGGCTCATTTCATTAGATTATTGTGAAAATTAAATGTGTTAGTATTTTCTAAGTTAGGAGATAATCCCCAACAGATAGTAAGCATTTAGCAAGAGTACCTCCCTGCTTCCTTCTCTTGTGAATAAGATAAAATCAATTCATAACAAGTAAGAAAAACATATGATTCTCTTTGACCCGTTGTTTAAGCTTCTCCTCCTGCCTTGGAACATCATGTGTAGTGCCTCATTTTAATAGTTTTATCACAGGTTTGTGGTAACTCTAGCTCTCCTCTTTCTTTCAACAGCAATTAATTGCTCTCCTGTCTTTTTTCAAAAAAAAAAAAATCTTATTTTATATTACGTATGTGTTAGGCTACCTCAAGTCTCTTTATTTTAAAATATGGATGTGGTCATGCGGGAGACCTTTACTAAGCCTTAAAACATTCTTTCTCACACACTCGATAATCATGTCTGGGGGTATATATACCCCATCTGACTCTTGCCATTGTGAGTTGGTCATTATAACCAGAGAAATGACTAGTTTCCTGATTAGGGAGGTGTGTTGTAAATGAATAGGTATTTTAAGAGAGGTCACAGATGCATTTGTCTCTTAAATCTTATTTATTTGTGTAATCTTAAATATCTAGTTTCCATGTTCCTCTGTGACAGCAATTAACTTTCAATGACAGTGGTCAATCTTACATTTTTCTTACAAATACTATCTTCCCCAACTATTTCTAGGCAGAAAAAAGTGCATCACATTATCAGACTGACCACTGGATCATTGGCAGGGGCAATTTCAAGTTATAGATATTGACCTTTTCCAAAATGAATGGTAGTTACTAGGGGTAGAAATCCATGTGCTATCTCCTTGTCAGAGTGTCAACCTCTCAGACCCCTGCCTCCTTATTCTTAGTGGCAGGAATGCCAGGTGACTCTGAATTTCTGTAGCTGCTGCAATGTTTCAGCCATGGTTTCAACAAGCAACAACAGTGAGACCGACTTCCAGAAGAGACGTATTTTATAGAAGGAGAAATTAAGGCTCGGAGACATGAAATGACTTAACTGTGGATGCTTTGAAGTGACTGAGTGGAGACGTAAATTCAATGCTATCTGGCCATGAAGCCCAAAGGCTAAGTTATTTTCACTGTGCTATCCAGTCTCCCTCCAAAAACACTCCCTGGGGCCAAGCACTAAGCTACTGTTTTCCACGGTTAGCGCTTGAGCTCAATGATGACTCAGCTGCCATTAAGAAAACCTGAGGGTGAATAGGCAGTAACTAGAATTGGTCAAAATTGTGAATAGGGTGAAAATATGGCCTCAGTCACAGAGGATCAAAGGTCTGTCTGGGATGAGGTCAGGCTTCTGGATTTATGTGAGACAGACATGAATATAAATTTCAACTCTGTTACTTCAAAGTTTTATTAGCTAAGTTACTTCACGCCTCTGAGCTTCCATTTCCCTAAAAAATGATGATAATATCTGCCTCATAATTTTACCATAAAAATCAGTAACAGCTTATGAAAATCACTTTACACAATCCTTGGCTCTCCAATAAGTGTCCAATAAATGGTAATTTCTATTGTTAGTCCATCAATTGCCTAAGTTCAGTTGATGTCTTCATTATTGAGCCTGCACGCTTTGGGATTGGACTTGGATAAGTAACTGCACTTTCCATGTTTTGGGTTAATTCTCTTCAATAAAGTCATTCTCTGGGATTCATTCTCTGGGTATGACTACTGGAAAGCTACACTTCAGCCAGGTGTTCTTTTAGCCATTAAAGTCATTATCTTCAAGGCAAAAGAGCAGCTTGATAGGAAATGCTCCTAAAGACAGTCAGTTGAGTAAAAAAGTAAACTGTCACCATACTACGAAGACAGGTTCTTAGGTAAATCCACCACTTAGAATCTTTTTAAAGAAATCATCTCCTAATGGCCTCCTATCAGGTATTCATATGCTATGTGATTACAAATGAATTACTTCTACCTACATATTTCTGTTCTTGTTTAAAAAATCTCTATCTTGTTTCTGAGTCACCTCCCAAATTTTTTGTATTTTAAAGGTGCATTGGTATTTGTACTTCTTTTTCTTTTTCTTTTTTTTTGTGAGACAGAGTCTCGCTCTGTTACCCAGGCTGGAGTGCAGTGGCTCGATCTCAGCTCACTGCAAGCTCTGCCTCCTGGGTTCACACCATTCTCCAACCTCAGCCTCCCGAGTAGCGCCCACCATCACACCCGGCTAATTTTTTGTATTTTTTTTAGTAGAGATGGGATTTCACCATGTTGACAGGATGGTCTCGATCTCCTGACCTTGCGATCCACCCGCCTTGGCCTCCCAAAGTGCTGGGATACGGGCATGAGCCACTGTGTCCGGCCCTGTATTTCTTAAATTTTATTTTTTCTTTTTAAGACTGCTTGGATATAAAACATTATTTTGTCTTTGATTCTGTATTTGTAGTTACACTGATCATAATCATGAACAGAGGGATCTATTTATTTAACAGTTATTTATTAAGCATGTATATATATATATGTGTGTGTGTGTGTGTGTATTTGTATATATGTCAGATTATGCCAGATAGGGGACCCTGGGCTGGGATACAGGTGAACAAGACAAAGACCCTGCCCTCTGAGATCATACATTCCAGTAGAACCTGTTTATGAGTCTCTAGATCCATTATATATTAACCTTTCTAAACAACTAATAAGGAGACATAGGACCGTTTCATAATTCTATTTAAAATTATTCTAACTATATTGTAATTATTATGGATTAAGTACAATAAAATTAAAGTTAATTCATTTTTTGTGTATCTAACTATGCACAAGTCACTTGGGCAACACACCAATTATGAAATGTAAACCTTACCTATAACTACTATGCATTCTAATTGGACAGAACAAACATAGACACAGGGGTAAACAACATCACAGTCAACTAATAATTTAAGCAATGCTAAGAAAACTTGTCATGGGGGTCGGCACCTCTAGAGGCTCATTACCTACAGACTTTCTGTGAATTCACGGAGTGAATAAGGAGCAGACAAGGCAATTTTTGTTTCTGCTGCTTTTTTCTTCCACTGTAACAGCAGAAAAAAAAATCTTAGGAAATAAAGCCATCTCTTCTCCTTTCTTTGTAGAAACCTGTGATGACCTCTCTTCCAATCAGGAAAGAGTTTCCCTTGGCAACCATATCACTTATCATCCTTCCCAACACAGCTCTGTAAATAAAAGTTATTTTGAAGAGAGCAACTAAAGATTACTCTCTAGCAAACTATTTGCTTTATCTTGCTCCAAATTAGATGGTGGCGTGGGCTCTTATTTAAAAGAAATATATTTCTGATCCATTATAAACATTTTGAGAAATAGTTTGAATAATTTAAAAACATATTTACATGAGAATTAGTGATGCCCTTTAATATGGTAACTTGAAGCCCTCAAAGACTTCTGTCTTTTAGTTTTAATCCTTTGGGTTAGATTCATCAAATATAACCTCATTCTGGTTTTAGATATAATTGAGGACAAATGATGAAATCAAGCAGAATGGCATGGCCTCATAAGTCACAGTTAAATACGTATAATTAAAATGTATCTAAACAGTATGCAAAACAGTTTGAAAAGAGGAAAATAAAATATTTTATCTAAATCCAACTAACCCTTATGGGCAGAAACATGGTGAGACTGATATTATCATCAGTATAGTCTTGAATCTGGTCTAATTTATATTTTAAAATATCAGTTGTAACATATAGAGTGGTTTAATGATTTTTAAGAACACAGTGTTTTACTTTTAACATCACGTACTATTTATTCCACACCAACGGGATGCAGAATTATATTTGATAACCACTACCTTGGGCTGTATTGTAGAACTTATCTATGAAAAAAACACTGCATCAGCTAGCTTTTGCTGGAGATATCTTGCTGAATGAAGGTCGCTCTAGGGCTACCTGAAATGCTGCTGGGTTTGCCTTCTTTTCCCAGTGAATGGAAGAAAGGGTCCTGGCAGGTATTTTAAGAATGTGTGAACAACTCCTTTCATTTCTGTATTTCCTTTACTTTCCACTTACTCAGAGCTGCACTGTGATAAATGTTCCCCTTGCTTCTTGAAGAGCTGAATATGCAACAGTTATTACATGGAATGAAAATGTAAAAAAATATTTCTGCTCAATGCTGGAGTGTTTGAGGAGTTGCAAAATGAATGGAATTTTTATGCGTCTCGGTAAATGACTTTGCTTGCAATTAAAACAAAGCTGAGAAGTCATGTCTCCCTGGGGTGAGAACCTCCTTCCTTTCCAGAGAGGCTCACTGTTGGGCAGACAAGGCTTTGGGGTTCCCTAAGTGACTGTATTTCTTTATTAATCTACAACAAATCATTAACCAACTCACAATCCCAGTCCCTTAAAATAGTAACCGGTTTTTTTTTTGTTTGTTTTTGTTTTTGTTTTTTTTTTTTTGCTTCACTACAATGTCATTATTCAATTTAACACCTTTCTCAGCTGATTACAATGTCAGATTGCTTTTACCATCCCTTTCACCTGAAAAAGAAGGTGATATTGGAAACAAATTTTTTATGCAAATTAGAAGCTGTCACCACTCTTACTGCTACAATAGATACTTCTGTGGAACTTTAGGGGCAGGAGATCAAGGAGTTGAGACCCACTGAATCTTTACT
Organism: Mandrillus leucophaeus; assembly: GCF_000951045.1. NCBI lineage: Eukaryota > Metazoa > Chordata > Mammalia > Primates > Cercopithecidae > Mandrillus > Mandrillus leucophaeus. The sequence goes on along the minus strand of NW_012107853.1, from coordinate 1,821,709 downwards.
TGTGGCAGTTGGGACATGTCTGGAAAGTAGAGAGCTACAGGCCTCTTGCTGACATTGTATGATTCCTGAGAGAATTACTTTGGATCTTTCTGCCAAATCCATTTCACCATATAATAATAGGTCCTACTTGTGTTTCATGCTTCCAGTAGTATTTCTTTCATCAGTTCCACCTTTGGGTTCCCATGAGAGGTTTTCATTTATTCATTAAATCAGCAAATATTATTGAGCTCCTGTTATGTGTCAGATACAGTGCAAAGAGCTGGGGATATCATGGTAACCGAAGTAAATATATCTGATCCACAAAAACCTTCCATTTAATGAAAGTAAGCAATATATATCAAATTTTATGTAAAATTAAAACTGTGATTCATGCTTATAAAAGAGGCTTAAAATGGTGCTTTAGAAGTGTTTTGTTAATAGATGAATAGATCAGTGCAACAGAATAGAGAACACAGAAATAGACACACATACATATAGTCAACTCATCTTTGACAAAGGAGCAAAGGCAATTCAATAGAGAAAAGATAATCTTTTCAACAAATGGTGCTGGAACAACTGGACATCCACATGCAAAAAAAAAAAAAAAATCTAGACGCAGACCTCATACCCTTCGCAAATATTAACTCTGTGATGTTTAATTTTATGTGTCAACTTTACTGAGCTAAGGGATGCCCAGATAAGTGGGAAAACATTATTTCTGAGTATGTCTGTGAGGATGTTCCAGAAGAGATTGAGTTGATAGACTGAGCATAGAAGATTGCCCTCACCAACGTGGACAGATATCATCCAACTCTTTGACAACCCAAATAGAATAAAAATGCAGGCAAGAGTGAATTTGCTCTATCTCTGTTTGAGCTGGGACATCCATCTTCTTCTGCCTTCAGACATTGGCACTCCTTGTTCCCAGGCCTTCAGACCTATACTGGGATTTACATTATTGCCACACTCCCTCCCTGCCCCATTCTCAGGTCTTTGGACTCAATTATGTCCCTGGCTTTCCTTATTCTTCAGCTTGTAGATAGGAGCTTGTGGAACTTGCCAGTCTCCATAATCATGTGAGCCAATGCTTATAATAAAGCCCCTCATATATATACATCTATAACTATATCTAAATTTAATCTGTATCTATCTATCTCCTCTCAGTGTTGGTTCTCTGAAGAAACCTACTTAATAGAAATACGAAGTATATCATAAACCTCAATGTAAACTGTAGAACTACAAAACTCCTAGAACTAACATTGGAGAGAATCTAAGTGACCTTCAGCATGGCAATAATTTTCTATATACAATACCAAAGCCTTGATTCATAAAAGAAATAATTGATAAGTTGGATTTCATTAGAACTAAAAAGTTATGTTATTTTAAGACATAGTGAAAGAATAAGAAGAAAAGACACAGAGTGGGAGAAAATATTTTGCAAAAGACACATCTCATAAAGGACTTTTATTATATAAAATATAGAAAGTACTCTTAAAATGCAACAGTAAGAAAATGAATCACCCAACTAAAAAATTGGCAAAAGACCTGAACAGAAACCACACCAAAGAAAATATACACATGGCAATAAGCACGTGAAAAGATGCTTAACATTATATATCATTAGGAGATTGAAAATTAGAACACGTGTAAGGCACCACTGCACACCTATTAGACTGACCAAAATACAAACACTGAAAACAACAACTACTAGCAAGGTATGTAGAACAACAGAAATTCTTATTTCCTACTGGTGGGGATACAAAATGGTATAGCCACTTTGGAAGACAGTTTAGCAGTTTCTTACAAAATTAAACACATTCTTACCATATGACCCAACAATTGCAGTCCCAGGTATTGATCTAAATGAGTTGAAAACTTAGGTCTACACAGAAATGTGCACTTGAATGTTTTAGGTGCTTTCTACATAACTAAAAACTTAGAAGCAACCAAAGTGTTATTCAGTAGGTAAATGGATAAATCAATCATGGTACATTCAGACTGCAGATCATTACCCAACCCTAAAAATAAATGAGCTTTCAGGTCATGAGGAAAACTGGAGAAACTTTTACTAAGTGCATATTACTAAGTGAAAGAAGCCAATCTGGAAAGACTGTGTAGTATACAAACCCAGGTATATGTCATTCTAGAGAAGGTAAAACCATGGAGAAAGTAAAAAGGTCAGTTGTTGCCAAGAGTTGGAGTGGAGGGAAGAATGAATGGAGCAACACAGAGTATTTTTAGGGCAGTAAAACTGTTCTGTTTGATAGTATAATGGTAGATACATGTCATTATACATTTGTCAAAACTCGTAAAATGCACAGCACGAAGAGTACAACAAGAGTATAAAATACGAACTTCAGGTGATAATGGTGTGTCAATGTAAGTGTATCGATCTTAGCAAATGTTTTACTCTGATACAGAATGTTGAAAGTGGGAGAAGCTGTGGTGGTGGGTAGTGGGTATATAAGAACTCTGTGTATTTTCTGCTCAATTTTTCCACGAACCCAAGACTGCTCTAAAAATAAATTATATTAAGAAATGTTTTTGTTACTAAAAAGAGGTATACATAATAGCATAGGTGTGTACAATCAGGAAAAACACTTTCAGAATTGTGGGATAAGGACCTCTGAAAAGTCTCTTCTTCAGAAAGCAACAAAAATACTGGCGAATATTATCAAACTCAAATTTGTTAGAACTGTGAAGATTAACAAAGGCATATAACAATCTGAACAATATTTATCCAAGAAAAATTATTGACTCTCAGTAAGAACAGCAAATTTTGTTGTGTTTCAACTTGACTAATTATCATTCTCTTTTCCCATTCTGTAGTTCCCTTGAAAATTTATAGTATTAATAGTAGCCTCGTAACTATGGTAGCTATGAAAAACAGCAGCCTAGGAGCTGTAGGAACAGGAAGGACATACTTGGAGCTCTCAAAATTTTTATCTCCCATGAATTACCACTATTTTACCTGCTTATAAATTCCACTGAAAATTTAATACACAAGAACTGCCTTTACTTGACCTGATTTGGAACTTACTCTGTGTTAATGACCTTATTTTTGAGCATGTGTCAAGAACAATCAGTGGTAATTATTTAACATTGCATCTGCCTGAGGCTATAATACAAGTTCACAAAACAAAAGGTTTACCAAAAATCTTAAAAGATAAACCTGTGAGATAAGGTATTAATTAGCGTTTAAAAGCTGGGAATCTACACAAAAAGAATGTGCACGTGCAGATATTACGAGTTTCCATAAAAGACCTGAGAAAACTCTTAATTTCTCATCTCTGGCTGATTTTGGGGCCCCAAGCAGGCAGGGATTTAAGATGAAGATGGAATTACAAAGTGCCTACCGAAGTATTGAAGGTGTGCGCTAACACACAGAGTCCCTTGGCAAGGGACGGAAGACTTATTGGCTCCAGAAATGTTAGGAGATATTTGTTTAGTTATTAACTAAGCACTAAGCTAAACAAGCAAAAATTCCTGATATAAATTCTACCTCATCAGTAAAAACAATAAATGTAAATGGACTAAACATTCTAATCAAAAGGCAGAATGACAGAATGGATTTTTTAAAAATCCAACTATATGCTTTCTACTTTCTACTTTATATTCCAAGACAAAAATATATTGAAAACAAGAGGATGGAAAAATATATGTCATGCAAACAGCAATCACAGAGAGCTTGGTGGCTATACTAATATCGAACAAAATAGACTTTAAGACAAATTATTACTGGAAACAAAGAAGAACATTACCCAATAATAAACATGTCAATCTATGTATTAGTTTGTTTTCATGCTGCCAATAAGGACATACCTGAGACTGGGTAATTTATAAAGAAAAAGAGGTTTAATGAACTCACCATTCCACATAGCTGGGGAGGTTTCACAATCATAGAGAAAAACAAAGGAAGACCAAAGGCTTGTCTTACATGGCAGCCGGCAAGAGAGAGTGTACAGGGAAACTGCCCTATGTAAGACAATCAGATCTTCTGAGATTTTTCACTATCACTGGAACAGCACAGGAAAAACCTGCCCCATGATTCAATTACCTTCTACCAGCCCCCCACCCCCCCCCCGCCAACAACACATGGGGATTATGGAAACTACAATTCAAGATGAGATTTGGGTGGGGACACAGCCAAACCATGCCAATCTGTAAGGAAGACATAATAATTGTAAATATATATGCATCTAACAACAAAGTCCCAGATACAAGAAACTTGGAATGATAGAAATAAAAGTAGCAATAGGTGGTTAAATAATAACAGTTACAGACTCTAATTTCCCATTCTCAGTAATAGGTAGAATAATGAGGCAGAAAATCAATGAGGAAATGGAAGACTTGAACAGCACTATAAAAAACTAGACCTAAAAGACATCTAAAACAATCCACTCAACAACAGTAAAATACACATTTTCCTCAAGTGCACACAAAACATGCTTCAGGGTAGACTAGATGTTAGGCCACAAAATAAACTCTAATAAATTTGAAATGATTAAATTATACAATGTTCTCTGACTACAATGGATTAAAATTAAAAATATTAACAAAAGGAAATTAGGAAGATATACAAATATACAAAATCAAACAACACATTATTAAATAAGCAATGAATCAAATAAAAAATTATAGCAAAATTAGAAAATACTTTGAGATGAATGAAAATGAAAACACATATAACAGCATCATAAGAGATGCTGCTAAAGCAGTGTTTATAGGGACATTTATAGCTGCAACTGCCTATGCTAAAAATGAAGAAAGATCTCAAATTAATAACCTAAATGTTTACTCTAATTCTCTAGAGAAAAAAACATCAAATTAAACCTAAGCAAGTTGAAGGAAAGAAATATTAAATATGAGAGTAAAAATAAACAAAATAGAGAATAAAAAATAATGGAGTAACATAAATGAAATACATAGTTATTTTCTTTGAAAAGATCAACACAACCAATGAAACTTTAGCTAGAGTGACAAAATGGTAGAAGGCTCAAATTACTAAAGTAAAGTGGGAGGGTTCCTTCTAATAATCTTATAGAAAGAACAAAGTATTAGAAAATACTATCAACAATTGCCTGCCAACAAATCAGATAATGTGGATATATACATACAAAAAGACACAGGTAAATAGAAACACACTAGTAAATCTACAATAAGTAAAGAAGTTAAACTAGAAATCAGAAATTTCCTATGAAAAATAGGTCAGGCTTAGATATTAAATTGTTGCAAAGTTAATTGTGGTTTTTGCCATGGCTTTTAGTTGCAAAACCTAACTACTTTTGCACCAACCTAACAGCTTTAATGGTAAATTCTAGTAGAGTTTTAAATAAGAATTAACATCAATACTTCACAAACTCTTCCAAAAATTAGAAGAGAGACTCCCCAGCTGATTCTGTGAAACCAATATTACCCCATTCCAAAACCAGACGGCTAACACAAGTAAGAAAAACCAGACTATTACCCCTGATGAACATAAAGTGATACATGCTACAACATGGATGAACTTTGACAACCTCATGCTAAGTGAAAGAAGCCACTCACCAAAGGCCATATGTTTGTGTAGCTCCTTTTATCTGAAATGTTAAGAATAGGCAAATCCATGGAGACAAAAAGTAGATTAATGGTTGCTATGGGCTGAAGGGAGGGGACAATGGGGAGTGATTGCTAATGAGTAGGGTGTTTCTTGGGATTAATGAAAACACTCCAAAATTAAATAGTGTTGATGGCTGCACAACTCTGTGTATTTACTAAATACTGAATTGTATGTTTTAGAAAGATGCATTTTATGATCTGTGAATTATATCTCAATAAGGCTGTTAAATGTTTTATAGTGTGTATCATCAAGGGATTTGACTAGAGTCAGTAACCATCCTGATTTACCTGAAATATAGGTGTTTCCTAAGACTTGGGGCTTCTAGCAGTAAAACTGGGAAGATCCCAGGCAAACAGGATGGGTTGGTCACTCTGACCCAAGAGAGGAATGTTTGAATTTAGATTTCAAGGACAGGAAGGAAATTAGTAGATGAAGTTAGGGAGAGAACTGCATTTACCAAGGCCTTGTGGGAAGAGAGAGGAATAGTTTAAGGGACTGAAAGAAGAAATAATGACTGAGGGCTGAGTAAGCCAAGGCTGGAGGAAGACAGTAGGGTTCAGACTCGTATAGGCGATAGTGAAGACTCTAAGAATTTACATATCTGGCTCCCCAGCTATTATATAGTCTCCATGGGAACATAGATGGGGGTCTTCTTTGGTGTCTGGGTAGTGCCTTGCACCAGGGAGACACACAGCCGATGCCTGGAGACTCTGTAGTAAGTCCAATATCTGGGTTTCTGGCCTGTGGCTCATGATGTACAAATAGATGTTCTGCTATTTCCAGCTTCCTGGCTCTGTTTTCATTTTTTTTCTTTTTTCTTTTTTCTTTTTCTGCTTTGCCTGTTACCTGTCAGCTGCAATGACTAGATTCAACTTCACAGAGCTGAGAGAGCCCAGACGGGTGCTACTCAAAAGTGAGGACACCAAACGGATGACTGTGTTCTCAAAGGAGGAAAGTGACAACCAGAGCTAAGAGTTTTTGGCTTCTAATTAAGTAACTTATGCCTGAGACTGGCAACAGCTTATCTGTTTCCTGCACCTCCCTTCCATTAACATATGCTTGCCTCGCCTGTCTTTTCCTGCCTGTCAGGGTGGCAGCACCTTGTGTTGTCAGGAGGCCAAAAGCAGCTCCTTGGTAGCAAGTTGAGAAGATCCATATGTCAGTGGAAACATAAGAGAGACAGACAGGGAAAAGACCAGAAAGACAGAGAGGAGCAGAGGCAGGTAAAGGAACTGAAATTAAGGGAAAGAGGGAGAGTGAAGGGGAGAGAATGCAAGAAATTCTGGGGTGTTCACAGTACAAGGTGAAAGAGGCCAAAGGATATAAGTCATGAGGAATGGAAAAAGCTACAAAAACACTCAGGAAAGATGAGACGTGCAAAGAGAATAGCTATCTTTCTAGTTAGAAGAATGTCTCAAATCTTTGCCCCTGCTGAGCTCCAAATACAGGCAGCCCAATCACTAAAATGTTCATGAGTTCACTAGGCAGTCTTGGAAACTGCTGATGAGCCCTGCATCAGAGCAACCAAACACAAATTCCACTCTTCTCCCTTAAAACAGTGCCTTCAATGCTGCTTTCTTTCTCTCTGTCCAATTATCCTATTTGCACTCAAAAGGAATGTTGTACTTGAAGGCGTATTAGAAAATATTTATTTAGAATGCTATTTACCATATTGTGCCAAGGTGACAAGGGTAGGTAATAAATAGGGGACACTTTCTTTAGAAAAAGAAAAATGAAAATTTAAGCGGTAGCATCAAAGGCAACATTTCTATTTCCAAACATTAGGAAATAACCTTATAATGAGGAGTCATAGAGAGAACTAAAGATGCTGCTGTTACTACATATCCATCTTCAAAACCCTATTGTTCTAGCTGAAAGGGAGAGTGCAGGAGATGGAGGGAGTCAGTAAATTAGAAGAAAGGAGAAAAGTATAAATAAGTTATGCTCCCTTAAAGGCACATAGGCGAGATGAAATTCATATTTTAAAAGGGGATCTTTCTGCTGTTATTAAAAGTTAAAGAACTTTGCAAAGCAGCTAAATTACTTTGTACCGTTTACTCTCTTAGCTTACTTTCTCCGTTTCAATTTGTAGCATGAGACAAGAGAGGAGGGGAGGGGTCAGCTTTCCTTTGATTTTTGCTTGTCTTATCAAGTTCCTTGTATTTGTTTTCTACCCTTGTGTATTTTCATCTACACTCACACATTCTCTTTAGGGGTAGATGACATTTTCTTAATTTTCTTTTTATTGCAAAATCTAGACAAAATGTACAATAACCTCTTTAAGAAAGACTAAAAGCATCAGGCCATTTAGTTTTACCCCACTGTTCATTGCGATTCTGCTCTGCCTTATGCACTTCTGCTAGGCACTTTTGGGCTATCTCATTTAGGGGTTTGTTTGTTTTGTTTGTTTGGCTTTTGAGATGGAGTCTCGCTCTGTTGCCCAGGTGGGAGTGCAGTGGCACAATCTTGGCTCACTGCAACTTCTGCCTCCTGGGTTCAAGTGATTCTCCTGCCTCAGCCTCCCAAGTAGCTGGGACTACAGGCATGCACCACCACACCCAGTTAATTTTTTGTAATTTTAGTGGAGACGGGGTTTCACCAGGTTGGCCAGGATGGTCTCAATCTCTTGACCTCGTGATCTGCCCACCTCAGCCTCCCAAAGTGCCGGGATTACAAGCGTGAGCCATTGCACCCGGCCTAGAAAGGGCCCTTTGTCATTCAGGTTCTCTCTCTCTTTTTTTTTTTTTTTTCCTATCATGGACTTCTGTTGAAGATGAATTACCTCCCAGCCCTTGCAATCACGTGCTACCCTATTCTAACCTCTTTTGAAAGGACCTTAAAACCTGACACTATTAAGAGCAGTAATTTTCAGCTTGGTCCTCAAAATGGCAGCATCAGCAACTGCTGGGAACTTGTTAGAAACGCATGTTTTCAGGCCTCGTCTTAGACTCATTGACGCAAAACTCTGGGGGTAGGGCTAGCAGTCTGAGATTTTTCCTCATGCTGAAGTTTGAAACAATGGCTCAAAGCAAGCTTTCAGTAATACTTTATTCTTTTTTTTTTTTTTGAGACGGAGTTTTGTTCTTGCTGCCCAGGCTGGAGTGCAATGGCATGATCTAGGCTCATCGCAACCTCTGCCTCCCAGGTTCAAGCGATTCTCCTGCCTCAGCCTCCCAAGTAGCTGGGATTACAGGCATGCACCACCACACCCAGATAATTTTGTATTTTTAGGAGAGATGGGGTTTCTCCATACTGGTCAGGCTGGTCTCAAACTCCTTACCTCAGGTGATCCACCTACCTCGGCCTCCCAAAGTGCTGGGATTATAGGCGTGAGCCACTGCACCCAGCCATATTTTAGTCTTAATACAGAAATTGAATTTAAAAAATCCCAATAAGTTCAGAAAGTGGGGGCAAAGGGAGAAGCAACATAAAGGATGAAATGAGGTGGCTTCATTTAGGCTTACCAATTTTTACACAGTCTCATAAAGGACCCATGAGAAAAGCCAAGGAAACCAACCCATTTAACATATTTTTGAGAAACAGCTTAACCTATTTGGGAACTATGACCCACTCCAACAGGGATGACTAGCAGACAGATGTATTAACTTCATGATTTGTAAAATTTCACGGCTCTCATTTGCTTAATATTAATTAATTCAACCTTCCTTCTTTTCCACAGTTTCCAAAGCCGTATAACTTTTGTCCCCTCAAGTAAGATGCAGAATCTCTGTCTTTGCAGCACCTTGACCATTGATAGAATGCTAGATCCTGAAGTTTGCACTGCATGCCGTGACTAGACTACAGAAAATTGTGTTCATTTAAAATAAATGTATTATATTATGCATTACTTAGAATTTAACTGAGGTTATTTTATGAAAGAACACTATATTTTATTTGTGTGAAATAACTTGATATGGTTTTCCAGATCAGCAATGAGAGCAGATATTATGGTTTCTCATAACTGGACTGAAAAAAAAACCATAGAGCCACGGGAAGGAAAGTAATAAATTTTGCCCAGCAGTACAGAGTGTTACTTACACTTAGGATGTTAACATCTCTGACTTTTTATGTGCCTACGTTCTGATGAGCTGTTATTTCTTCTTCTCAGTCCTTTGCTCCTGAGTAAGAATCAACTACACACCAATAGTGAGAAGGTGCTGGAAGGGGTATCGCACTGCCCAACCAGTCCTCTCTTTGCAGACTAGCCTTGCAGACCAAGAACTCATGAGACTCGAGGGGCTCGGGCAAGGGAAAGGAGGCTGCATCTGTGCTGTGATCACTGTGCTTCAGGGCCACACAGCAGGAAGAGGGCTGACAGCAAGTTTTATTCTCTCTGTCTCCTCTATTCCCACAAGCAATGACTCTCGCTTACAGATTTTGCCTCACCCGTTATGGCCCAAGAGCTGTCAGCGGTAGTTAGTTAGTTACAAATTAGAATCTCAGCGGTGGTGCACCTGTGAATTGAATTTTTGGGAAACAGTACTGCATTTGGACATCCCAATGGCGTGAAAGTGTTTCTTTGCTAATCAATGTACTGTCTGTCTCTACATTTCCCTGGGGCTTCCCCTTCATATTTGTTTCCCATGGCTTCCTATACTCTATTAATGTATAAGACTCTTAGAAAAGATGGGTAAGGAAATTGTGTTAGCACAGGTGTGACAGGTGGGGTTTTCTGGGAAGCAGGGATCAGCACACAGGACTTTAATCAGGGAGGACTCGTGGGACCAACACCTGTGGAAGGCAGGGGAGGAGGCAGGATGGAGTGGAAGGGAAAGTTGAGCTGGGATGCAGTCCCAGTGACTTTCTCAGTTGTGATCCCGTCCATAGTTCTGGTATCTGGAAGGCCCTTCAAAATCATACCTCAATGGAACAAAGGGGAGGCAGAGTTAGATGTTAATCAAGCAGTCATTGTGTTTGGCTGTCTAGAAGGAGATGTCACTTTAGAAAAGGAGGGGTTTTTTTTTTAGCTAAGTTGAGGCATTTCCAAAAGAGGGCTTGCAGGGAAAGCCCTTCTGGAAGCATTTCTAGCAGGTGAGGGTATATGTTATTTCTGATGAGGGACTTACAACAACAGGTGAGAAAGTCCCTTCAGAAGAGCACCTGAGGCATAGTCAATGTGTTAGAGTTCATAATACCTTGAAAGAGATTCCCATAGGAAGGCCGCACTGATAATTGGCTTACCTACTGCTAAAGACTTGCAGGTAATACCTAAAAAGAACCTGAGGCAGGGCACGGTGGCTCACGTCTGTAATCCCAGCACTTTGGGAGGCTGAGGAGGGCAGATCACCTGAGGTCAGCAATTTGAGACCAGCCTGGCCAACATGGCGAAACCCCATCTCTACTAAAAATAACCAGGCATGGTAGCGGACACTTGTAAACCCAGCTACTTGGGAGGCTGAGGCAGGAGAGTCACTTGAACTAGGGAAGCAGAGGTTGCAGTGAACCGAGATCATGGCACTGCACTCCAGCCCTCATCTCGGAAAAAAAAAAAAAAAAAAAAGAATCTGAAGCTGATTATGTATGGTAACTAAAAGATTGATTTTTTTTATGTCCATTTGAAGTTGGTAGTTGAGAGACCAAAACTCCAAAATGTCTGAAGGACAACAGGCTTGTGGAATTTTGTAATTTTTTTTTATTTCTGTAATCCTGTTTCTGCAATTTCTCCCTTAATGGAGACCTTCCCTACATGAAAATACAGCCACTTCTGGCATGGTTTAATGGTGTTCAGTGAGGCTACTGATAATAATCATTAGAGTTCTGTTTATAACTGAGAAACATACTATTCACATAATCTAAGAATTTCAAGTGGTGCTAAGGAAGGCTGAAGAATTGTAGTTTTCATACCAACAAGGAAATTTGACACTTAGTATAGTTGTTTTAGTACCATACAAGTGGGAATACTCCAAACATCGTGACACTATGGGGCTAACAGAAGTTAAAAAATAAAAAATTACCAAGCTGCCATTGATTGCATCATAGCTGCATAAAAGAAAATAATAATAGAATTATATATAGGCTTTGCTACTCCAAAATCTTGATGGGTAATGATTTTATGAGATAAGAGCCATATGAATCAAGAGAATATCCACAGGGCCAAGAACACTGAGCTTATCATCAGGCAGCTCTAGTTTTGAAGCCTTAGCTCTGCTTCTTATTTTAGTGGCCTTTCATGATTACTCCTGTGAGCTTGTTTTCTCATCTGAAAACACAGAGATTAAAATTTCACTAACCTCATATAATTGTTTTGAGAATTCAATGTAATAATGCCTGTGGCTTTTAGCACAGTACCTGGCACATAGTGATAATTCAATACATATTAGTTATTATTGTTATTATGACCCAAGAGCTTTGGATTTCTGTATACAGCTAAATTCTACAGGCCAATAGGCCTGAATAAATGACTAATAAAGGTGGAGTTGGGGTTCCTCTTGAGCCTTAGACCTCTGAGACTTCTCTATGTTCCCAAGAAGTTCTAAACTTTAGTTATTTTTGCATTTGAACTGTTACTTTAAATAATACCAGTTTGTATCAGCTAGAGTAGAAAGACTAGAGTTGTGTCCTTTGGGGAGATGACCTACATCTCAAGTAACCCATTTCTGTTTATTTTTTGTTATTCACATTACTGATATGGAGCTCATGGGATAAACTGTCTTAGGCTTCATTACCAATGAAATTATATCAACAATAACTACCTGGAATGGCTGTGCCTATTGGCTTTTGTATTCCTGCATCTATTCTTCCCTCTCTCGCCACCCAAAGCAATAATGAGATTTCACACCTGGGTTCTGCTTAAACATCTAAGGCTGGTAAAATGGACAGCAATCTCCTATCTTGGGCATTTGCAAGTTAATGTTATACCAGAACAGACTGTACAGAGATCAGATATTTTGGCCCAACTAAGTATTAATTCAGGCAAGGAGAAATCTCCAAGCATCCAAGTCAGTGTTGAGTTGCTTGAGAAGGCAGTCAGTAGAAACTTGATAACTAATTTGGATGAATAGTTGAAGCTAAATAAGACACATTACTAAAACCTCATTCCCATTTCTTAGATCATAATATTTGATATATTTTTGAAGCACACGCAAATCATCAGAACCTTTCAATCTTTAAGATTCCGTTTCATAGATTATTTATGAACATCTTATTGCAGAATCCCATTTATACCTCCATTAGATTTCTAGCTAGGCGATTGTACAGTTCACACTACATATGTCGTACAAAATTTTACTGTGTATAAGTAAATGTATCCCCCTTTCCCGTATGTCCATTAGGCACTTCCTGGTTTGGAAGAAGTGCCTCTCATCAAAGGGGAGAGAAGGCAGTGGAGTCAGTTAGGGATGGAAAGAAGCTGGCAGTATTTCGTCCCAAGAAATTACAAATGTCAAACAGAAGGCAATATCTAGGAAAAATAATAACTTAATGATCATGAACTTGTTGCCAACTGTGGCTGAGATTCTGATAGGTGCTGAAAGTAGAATAACAAATGCCACCGACGTGGTGCCAGTCCCTGTGGTACTGGCTGCACTTATTCCCAAGGCTTACTCATTGTCCTATAATATCTAAGAGGTTGTGATAGAAATCATCTCTTGCTCTTATGCATTCAATGACAGCATGTGATTTTTCTACATATGGTTTAAGTTTACTTTCGTGTGAGATATACACGTGGCTCTTACCTGCCTGACTTAGCATCGGATATCTGATCTGGAGACTGTAACTGGAACATGAACTCATATGAGATCTAACTATCCTAACATCTGTGATTTTGTTTCTTTGGTTCTCATTTTCAAGGCGGGATCTAATGAGAAGGGCCCAGAATTGTTTGAGCAAGATGAGGGCCTTTGCATAAGTATAGAACTTCAAAAGGATAGCTTTGGAGGACAACACACATCTGAGTGTGTAAGTTCTGAAGAATTTGTCCAAAAGCATGTTATGTAATATGTTCATGATCCCCTGTTAAAAAATTAGCCAGGAAATTGTAACTAGCTTTTTAGGAAACTTGCACTCCTTTTCAATGAGGCAACTAGCAGAATAGTAGCCTTGATACACAGTATATGTGCCCAGTGGAAGTATACATATCTGCAAACCTGATTATTCCTGTAACGTGTATCATTTCTATAAATATATTCCATCATTAATACTCTGCATCTGCCTATCACTAGCTGTTAAGATAGATTAATTATACTGCATTTTCACTGGAGTTAACACTGTGTGCATGTCCCTCAAGCAACCTCAGAGACAAAACCTGTCCAGCTTAGGATGCTGTCTCCCCTAGGAGATACAACACACACTCTTATTTCAATGTTGAGACTAGTTTCCATTGAATTCCCAGTGAGGCCTCATGTGATCCTGCCTAATGATGCTGACGGGAAGTGACCCAGTTCCGAAGCTCTGAACATCATTCCCTTGAGAATGAGGTTCCCATCTCAAGTTCGGCTGGGGAAGTGGGACCAAGGTGCAGAGCTAACTTAAAGTTAGTTACCCCATATCTTCCTCTATCATGAAAGAGAATTCATATTAGACAAATTTAGATTATTGACTTTGGGTTCCCAACTGATTCCAGGCCTTATTTTAAGACATGAGCTTAAATCACATGCTTCGTTTATTGACCTGCTTCTCTAAGGTCACTGACTGACATCAAACCATGAGGCAGCGTGCAAAATAAGACAGCCTACTTTAATGGACAATGCAGGGTTACCTGATAGATTTCAACACATAATACGTTGAGTTTCCACTATTTCCTTTTTTGTTGTTGTTTTGTTTTTTTGAGACAGAGTCTTGCTCTGTCGCCTAGGCTGGAGTGCAGTGGCTCAATCTTGGCTCACTGCAACCTCTACCTCCCAGGTTCAAGAAGCTCTCCTGCCTCAAGCCCCCCAAGTAGTTAGCACACACAACCATGCCCAGCTAATTTTTGTATTTTTAGTAGAGACGGGGTTTCACCATGTTGGCCAGGGTGATCTCAAACTCCTGACCTCAAGTGATCTGCCTGCCTTGCTCTCCCAAAGTGCTGGGTTTACAGACGTGAGCCACCATACCTGGCCCATTATTTTCAACAGGCTATGTTATTAAGCTTGTAAGAAACAGAATTATAAATGAGACTGACCATTACCCTCAAGAACCCCATGGTTTAGAGGAAGACATAGATAATATGCACTCAAATAATCATAATGGAATTCAGAACATAATAAATACTAAAACACAATGGGGTGCACATACATTTCTGAAATCAATTTCCTCTTCTCTATTTGTATTGTCATCCTTCTAATTCATAGATAGGCTTTCCCTCTCTTGTCTGGAGTATCAGTAGCCTTCACACTCACTTGCTTGCCTCCAGTCTTACTCTAAATCACTTCCACGTAGCTAGGAGTATTTGTCCTTAGAAAGCATGTGAATATGGTCCTATCACCTCCATGCTGAGAATCCTCAGTGACTCCTCATCGCCTACAGGATACAACCTGAACTCCTTTGAGAGGCTTGTCAGGCTTTTCATCCTGATCTGACTCCTACCATCTTATTCAGCTTCATTTTCGTCGGTTACTGCTCCACTCCAGTCATACCAAATTACTCATACCCTTCCCTCACACCTTTTCGCAATCCTCTGCTTAGATTGCTTTTCTTGCTCACTTTGGTCATTTGAACTTCATGTCATCATTTAAGCTCTGCTCCAACAGTACTGTGCCCATTATTCCAGGACCAAAATCAGGTGCATATAGAAATTTGTGCTTGCCTCTATCATGGTCCTCAGCATCCTACGCTGTAATTGCTAGCTTGCAAGTAGAAGTTGGAAGGCAGTGGCACCAATGTCTTTGAGGAAATGAGCCTGTCTTACTAGCTTTTGTGTGCTGGATGCATAACAGGTACTCGAAATCGTTTGTTGAATGAATGACTGACACGAAGTGCAGGAGAAAAGGTAATTATCACTCCCCGAAATATTCCCGGAGAGCTTTGGAGAACATATATTTGAGCTGATCCAGGAGAAGAAAGAAGCATTTCAATTATCAGAGATGAGACAAAGCTATTCCTAGAAGGGCACACACCATGTACAGAAGCCCTTAGACTATGCCCTGCACAATGTGTGAAGGAACCTCTGGAGTCTGGTATTAGTTTTATTCACGAAAGGCTTCTTTGACTGACCAAATGAATCCTTATTCAGGCAGTCCTCACCCAGAGAACCCCAGCTGTGACTCAAGAAAACTTGCTGAAGGATTGATAGTTTCAGGACTTCAAATGCATTACTGAGGCAGCACGTTTTACCCTATCTTGCACACTTTGCTTGGCAAAATATCACTCCTAAGATGGAACCAGAGTCTGATTCTAGCTTCTGTTCCCTTTCATCTCTGGCACTCTATCTAATGGATTAAGCTCTCTCTCATGAAACTATTTTTTCCACTTAGATATATCAATTATTATTAGATGAGTAAAAATATCTGCTTAAACTGAATATTGGCCACAGAATTGGAGTTGATCCTGGAGAGAGAAACCTCATTATTAACTCCCTTTAAAAACAGAAATAAAGATAGAAAATATATAGCAGGGCTGTTGACTTTATTCTCTCACTTCAGGGACTTGGCTTTTTGGAATGTGGAACCTTAAGAGTCGTTTTGAAGCATTTGCTTACTGGAGTCAGCTTTGATAGGGTGGGTTATGGTTTCAGTAACTGAGTAGTGACAGGCTTTGATAATGCTGAATAAAGACTTCAGCAGCGTCTATACAGTGAGGATAATGCAGGAGACTGGTATACTACCTGGATAATTCAACTCATGTAGATTCATCTAGAATCCAGTCTTTTTCCCTGCAGTCCATTTGCAGGTTTATTTCCTGAATGGTCTAGAAATTGCTTTTATTCTGAAATTCAAGACAGCCAAAGTCATAAGAAATATCATTTTACTAACAATATGATTTGAGGCTAAGTACAGATTTAGATGATAGGTGTGAAAGTTTAACTTTTCTTTTTTTAAAATAAGTCACCTGCACAGCATAGCATTTTGGATGCCATTGACTGTGGTGCTGAGAAATCACGTGGTCAGTGCAAAATGGGAAGATACGAAGATATTAAAATGCGGACATTGGCAGCTGTCTTGTTCCCCCTCTGTTGATAGCCCTTCTTTCCTTTGCAGGTAATTTTTACTCTCCTGGAATGCCTTTTTACTGATTTGTTTTCATATTTGCCTTCCAAATCTGGTAATATTTATTCAGACACCAAAATACATCAAAGGCCTATATTTGACATGGAAGACATAGAAGTTCATTCATTCATTCATTTATTCCACAAGGTTTCATTGCTCACCTGCCATGTACAAGGTATGATTCCTGCAAACAAGGAAATTATAGCGTAAAGGCGAGAGAAAAGAAAGCTAGCAAGACGATTTGCAGGCTGCGGGTACTGTGCCAGCGTTATGATTCATTGCTATGGCTCCTGAAAAAGTCTGTGGTTGCATCTAACTGTGTTGGTGACCATGAAATGCATATCAGGAGGGTTTTCTACAGGATGCATCTATGTGCTGCCCTAATCTACCGTGAAACTCCACATTGACCAGTTCCATATTATTTAGAATATATTAGCTTGTCCTGCTCTTGTTGCTTTCATTATTTCCACATTACAGCTACAACATAAGAGTGGAAAAGTGGTTACGTCTTTAATTCTTTCCAGTGTATTCTATGGTATATGATTAAGATTGAAAATACTTCAAGGGTAGAGTCTATAATTGTTTCTCTTTCTGCGTTTTTTTTTAACTTTTGAGATTCCATAGGGATTACTATGTTTTGGGGCTCAAAAGTAATTGCTTACTGAAAGTATGTATTTATTAAAAATACTTATTAAATAAATATTTGCACACACACATTTCCTTAGTTTTGATGTCAGTTGTCTCAAAAATTGTCCCCATTTGCCTCCTCACTGTGGAAAGGTGCTTGCAGGTGACCCAAATAAGGACTGACAGCTACTTTCTGGTAACCAGTCTTTCTGTCTCTAGGAATAGATTTTTCCCTGAAGATTGAAAAAAAAAAAAAAAAGACTAGCAACATTATCTAGTTCATTGGTACTTATCCTCTCTCCATAGGAAAAATAAAGTACATTATGCACAAATGCAAAATAGTACATACACTTCCATGGTGCTGAGAGACTCACTCTCTCTCCCTCTATGCCCGTATTTTATAAGCCCTCCAAATATAAACACGTGGATTCAGACTCAAGAAGTGCAGGTTCAGGTCTCCTCTTTGTCATGAACTTGTTGGTTGCCATTAGGTATCACATAATGGCTTTGCACTGTTTCCTTTTCTTTGTAAGTTGAGTAGTAGATCCTCTGTCTCCTAGAGTTGTTAGTAGATTAAACTGAGATAAAGTATTGGAGGATACTTTGAGAAAAAGAGCATTAAATATGTATATTAACATTAGAGATAATAATGCTAATAAAATGAAGAATGATTTAGGATATTACTGCAAAGTAGTTTGTTTAAAAAGAGGGCAGTCTGGTTGGAAATCTTCCCAGGAGAGTCATAGAAAATATGTTGGGGTCAGAAATAAGACTGACCTTGATTTCAATTAATGAAACCACTTGGTTTTTAAAAAACCTGAGAAGGATTCTTATTAGACTTATTTGTAACCATTACTGCAGTATAGAAACAGATGCTCCTCATGAGTTCCTAGAGGGCGCATATGCATCAGAGTTCCAAGGAGTCAAATTCTTAGTAAGTTTTGAAAAATAGTATAGTCTTTTTCAAGCTTTAAACTGTTCAGAAACATTCTAACTCAGAGAATGCTAAAGCAGAAATTCACCATATTGCTTTACAGATATTTTCTTCCTTTCTAATTTTTAATACTAGGGTGCTACTGAAGATTGATGGATCTCAGTGGATAGCTCTATCCCTTGAGATTGCTTGACAATCACCCCAAGAAGTGATTTCTCCCAGAGGGATTGGTGAGCAGTCTGCTCTTAGCACCCAGCAGCCTTCAGGACTAAAGAACTCAAAAATGTTAAAACAAATGTGATTTGCATCCTTACCCCTTAAACGATAAATATTCTCTAACTAGTTATACATCATCTGCAAAATATCCAAACCAGAAACAACAGACATATGCATGTTCTTCTCTTCTTCATGTTCTTCCCCATCTTTTCATTATCCTTCCTTCTACATAAACTGAGCTTTGATCTGATCTGTAATAAACCTCCGCAGGCACTTGGTCATATACCTGGCCTGGAGGGAAAGAGAATAACTCATATTGAATGAGAACCCAGGACGCTCAGCAACCCTTCTGGGCAAGAGAAATCTAATTTTATGTTGTTTTCTAAATTCTGGCTCATTCTAGCCTGGGAATAACAACAACAACAAAATTGATAGGCAGATGCAGTGAGCTGAGAGATAAATAGCCCAAGTACGGAGGCAGACATGCAATAAATAAGTCCATTGATGTGGAGCCTCTCTATATAAACAGCTGCTCAAGTTGGTTGGACATGAAGACCCAGCTGTTAGCTAGACAGGAGTTCAGTAGGCAGAGAAGAGGTAATTGGATACAGTAGGTAAAGGGATTGACTTGGTCATTTATACAAGTGTGTACTCCCCATTGGCATTTTGGAGAATAAATGCCCAGATAACCAACTGCAGCCTGTGTGTGCCATCCATCTACCTGTAATGAGGTCTATGAATCACATTCCTTCTGAAAGACAGCCTGATCTGTCACTGCATTTGACAGCTGTCAATCACAGCAGCTGTCAGGAGCCCATTTGGCATTACTCTTATGATATTCATCAAACCCAATTCAACGACAAACTGTCTATGAAAGTGCAGATGCAGATTGAAATCACTCAACTGCATTAGATTCCCATAAAATTTGTGTTCCATTATTGCTCTGGCGAAGCTTTATTCCATTAAAAGGCATCAGAGTGGACTATTTTTAACCCAGAAAATTGACACTGCATACTAAGAGGTAATGAGCTTGGTTCAAACTGCAGACTTTCTCGGTGAAACCGAGAGTGATATCACTCCTCATTCTACACAGGAGGCAGACCTCTAACGCTTCTCCACATGTATGAGCTAACCTGTCTACTATGGTATGTAATGGGAAGACTAAAAACCCTAGGGCTGTTGAGGATGCCAAGAAATTGAAAATGGATCTAATACTGTTACTTTGTCAGAATTAAAAAAAAAAAAAATTATACAGGCCGGGCGAGGTGGCTCACACCTGTAATCCCAGCAATTTGGGATGCCAAGGAAGGCGAATCACGAGGTTAGGAGTTTGAGATCAGCCTGGTCAACATGGTGAAATCCCACCTCTACTAAAAAATAATAAAAAAATTAACTGGGCCTGGTGGCGTGTGCTTGCAATCCCAGATACTCTGGAGGCTGAGGCAGGAGAATGGCTTGAACCGGGAGATGGAGGTTGCAGTGAGCCAAGATCGTGCCACTGCACTCCAACCTGGATGACAGAACGAGACTCTCTCTCAGAAAAAGAAAATATATCTATACAGAGTAATAATATATTTTTTAGTATTTCTCCTCTAGCCAAATCCCAAAGTATTTTATGATTGTGTACAGCATATGGGGACATCACGTTGCTTGGCCATGACATAAGGCATCTCTAGAAGGAAGGGAGATGGGTAAGGAAAGAGACGGGTAGAGAGGTGAAGTAATGCAATAGCTCCAAAGTTGAATGTAATACTCAGATGTTCCCAGAATAGCCTTTGGCCCAAGTTTTAGTTTTCATGTTTTTACACTGGATGTGCCTTTAAAATAATTTATTCTTAAGCCTGAGGAGGATTTGAGGTTTCTTTCTGAGAATTACAGGCTTTCCTCCAACTTTTACGGACTTTTTCAGCATCTTCTTTTCATAGGCACGGGGTAGGTGTAATATCAGGGTGTGGCCAGTTTTGGTGAGAAAGCTTTCTTCTTACAGGAGAGGCACAACAATTCTGTGCAATAGAGAGGATAAGTATATTATTATCTTTATTTTAAAGTTCTGGAAACCACAGTATAGTTTGTTTCCTTCATTGGGTGATACAGCCAGTAAATGCCAGAGCCAGAACTTAATCTCAGGTTGCCTGAGTTTGAGTTCTTTTCTGATGAAGTTCGTTGCTTCATAAGATGTGCAAAATTTGCAATTTCTCAATGTCTCTCTGGAATCACTGGAATCTGGCTCTTTCTCAACATGTGACTCCCTTTCTAGAAATCCATGCTCTCCAACTCCACTCAATCTAGAGCCTAGGGTAAGATCCTCGGCCACTAGTATAGGAAACTGTGACAAATGCTTCCTGACCAGCATACCAAGCCAGGCCCTTAGACACTTTCACCTGCAGAATTTTTCTTGTTTCTTAATTAATTTTTCTTCTTTTTTTGGTTACTGAGTCCCACATTCAGCTCTTTGTCTATTGTTCAACAACCTCTAACTACTTCTTTTCTTTTGCACATTTCAGCTTCCTATCACATAAAATCACTGTTTATTTGCTTAGAATGGACAAAATGTAACATCAAGTTTACAAACAAACAACATTTAAAAATTTACACACAAAAACACAAAGCCACAAAGGTAGTGCCCCTCCTCTCTCATCTCTGTTGACACTACTACAGGTGAGGGTAGCACCACAAGCTGTAGTACTTACTTCCTGGATATAGAAGGTATCAAGGTAGCAAGAATCATGAGGTCTTTTTAAAATATGAAGTTATTTGGTTTTTGTTTTTTTGTTTTTGGTTTTTTTTTTTTGGAAATTATTGGAAATTGTTTCCAAAGGAGTATCTGGGAAGAGATACTCATATATAGGTAGATACTGTGCAGCTCTAAAATTGTTCTCTCTTTCTAAGAAATGCTTTGTTTCCTACTTCAACTAGGATGTTTAAATGGAAACTTTCATCTCTTCTGGCCAATGTGTGGCTCAAGGGTCCTTTTAGATTTACGTATGTAATTAGTCCAGGGATAGATATCGGACATTTCATACACACTTGACCATCACAGTCATTCTTCAGGATTTTGAACTTATGGCAAAAAAAAGTATGTTTCTTAATCTGAGTGTGTGTGTGCGTGCGTGTGTGTGTGTATGTGCATTCACTCTGAAATAGTAGACCTGGCAGCTGTTGGAACCACTAGAATACAAGCTCTTCAGAGCAGAGATCTTCTATGCACTCATATTCCCCAGTTCCTACAATAATGCCTGATATATTGTTGAAATAATTAATCAAAGAAAGAAAAAATGATTATTTCCTCCCATGTGGAAGAAACAGACATGGAAGGATGAAGCTGTTGTGTAGAGAGAGGGATAGAGATGAAGATGGGCCCTTCAGGGTTTGAATCCCTGTGATCGTTTTCCCTAGGATTCCTGTCTCTGACACTGCCCTTCTCTGGGTTAAGAAAGCTGATAATGTATTTTATCTAAGCTGTTTTGAATTTGGATTCTGTCACTTGCAGGCAAAAATATCCTGTATTACATGCCTAAGTACACCCACGTGCAATTTAATATCAACCCAAACCTATTTCTTTCTTTCTTTCTCTCTCTCTCTCTCTCTCTCTCACACACACACACACACACACACACACACGTTTATTTATTGTGGAAGGAGAGGAACGTGCTATGTGGGGGACAGGGTGGCATGACTGAATTGGTGTGAATATTAAAGTGACCTTGACCTTGAAGCAAGGTTGATGAGTAACTGAAAGGAAAGCTTTTGGAAAATGCACAGGAGGCCATTCCAACTGACACAACAGCCTTTAAGGGGGAAACTTGATGTGGGACAAGAAGGATCTCTCTTGGTCAAAGAGTGAAGACCGAGGCATCATAGGAAAGAAGGCTTACTTGGTGGGAATGCAGCCAAGGGTTTAGAACGAAGCTGCATTTAAGACCAAGCCTTCCTACACTGGGGTTTGCTTCCCTCACCTTATCTCTTGTCTCTGTTTATCTCAATGGGATAAATCTCTTGATCGACCAAGATGTCTTCAAAACCATGTTTACCATGAGGAATCAAATGCATGTTCCAAATGACTCCCTTGTGCCTCATGCACCTGATAGGTTTGTATATCTTGTCCAGTTACTAGACCTTTATTACTGCTCTAAAGACAGATTAAATTCAAGGAGTTGTTTCCGGGCCAACATTTTTATAGAAAGAGGCCAGAGAGTTACTAAACTGCACTGTGTCCCACAGAGGTTCTTAGCTGCTGCGACCCTGCCTCCTCCACTGACTAATACCAGTTAATTTTCTTGGAGTGTAATGGAAGGATGTAATGCTACAAAGCTTCTCTCACAACGTGCAAACCTTAAAAGCTAAGTGTGAGGCAGG